>NC_048303.1:17051806-17205444 GCF_013100865.1 Trachemys scripta elegans | reverse complement strand
AACACTTTAACCTGTCTGGTCATTCAATGACAGACCTGCGGGTGGCTATATTACAACAGAAAAACTTCAAAAACAGACTCCAACGAGAGACTGCTGAGCTGGAATTGATATGCAAACTAGACACAATCAACAAAGGATTGAATAAGGACTGGGAATGGCTGAGCCATTACAAACATTGAATCTATCTCCCCTTGTAAGTATTCTCACACTTCTTATCAAACTGTCTGTACTGGGCTATCTTGATTATCACTTCAAAAGTTTTTTTTCTCTTACTTAATTGGCCTCTCAGAGTTGGTAAGACAACTCCCACCTGTTTATGCTCTCTGTATGTATGTATATATATCTCCTCAATATTTATTCCACTCTGTATGCATCCGAAGAAGTGGGCTGTAGTCAACGAAAGCTTATGCTCTAATAAATTTGTTAGTCTCTAAGGTGCCACAAGTACTCCTGTTCTTTTCGTGGTTAATTGTTAATGTTAAAAAAGAAGAGTGGGGAAACAGAAAAAGAAAAAATGGGGAGAATATGAAATTTTGAAATTCTGATGTCAAAAAGTGAACTGAATTGAAGAATTTGAATTTTATTTTAAAATTTCCCATTAAAAAGAAACATCATAAAAAATGACATTTTCTTGCCAAAAAAACTTCCAATGAAATCCTGTATTTTGGCAGAAAATTTTTTTGGTAAAAAAAAAATTATTTCTATTAATTAGCCAGTGCATTTGCATGTCTACATTTTACTACATCTATTATGAAAAGAATTCAAAAGCAAAACCAGATCAATAGATCAAACGGTAAAATCTTAAGGCCTCCACTGTTACTACCTCTTATGATTTTACTGCAAGTCTTGGGATATTTGATGCGTTTCTTGGAGCCACAGTTCCTGGACTCATGTAAGAATCACAGGTGTCGTTTAAAAAAAGAAGTCAGCTTCTAGCTTTTTTGGTTGTGGAGAAAACCTTTAAAATGTCACTCAAATGTAACCTAAAGGCTTAGAAAACAGAAGGCACATGAAATGAGACCAAACCATTATATTTTTAAACAACTCATTATTTTTAAGCCAATCTCATGATTTTTTTAAGGGCTGACTCATGATTTTTGAATGCTCAGAGTTGGTAATACTGGATCTCAGAGAAAAGGAATTATAATCTTGGGCCTGATCCTGTGCCCAATGAAACGGAGGGGAACTTTGTTGCTGACTTCAAAGGGAATAGGATTGGCCCCTTGGTTAGCTATGGAGAGAATTTTCCAAAAGGACTACTTATGGACTGTATATCGGTTAAACAAGAAGAAGACCAGTAACCTGATTCCAATCTGCACCACTTAAAAGTTGTGTGTTTTTCAAACCGAGCCTTAAAATTTTATTCCATCTACTTATAAATGGCCACTTTATATTTCATTTGCATCAATGCATCTCAAAGGCCTTTACAAACATTCTTACAACACCAGTGTGAAGTAGATGTGCACAATATTTTTACAAAAAACAACAGAGGGTCCTGTGGCACCTTTAAGACTAACAGAAGTATTGGGAGCATAAGCTTTCATGGGTAAGAACCTCACTTCTTCAGATGCAAGTAATGGAAATCTCCAGAGGCAGGTATACATCAGTATGGAGATAACGAGGTTAGTTCAATCAGGGAGGGTGAGGTGCTCTGCTAGCAGTTGAGGTGTGAACACCAAGGGAGGAGAACCTGCTTCTGTAGTTGGAAAGCCATTCACAGTCTTTGTTTAATCCTGATCTGATGGTGTCAAATTTGCAAATGAACTGGAGCTCAGCAGTTTCTCTTTGGAGTCTGGTCCTGAAGTTTTTTTGCTGTAAGATGACTACCTTTACATCTGCTATTGTGTGGCCAGGGACAGACTCTCCACTGCCTTGCACCTTTTAAAGTAATTTAAATTGTGCATAGTGCACCAAATTTACTGGCCAGAGAGGGCAAAGCAAAATTTAAATTAATTTAGTGGAGATCTCCTTCTGCCTAGGGGAATTCTTCACTAGCATAGTGATAACTTAGTAGCTCCTATTTTCTATCCCTCCCACAAATCCATCCAGGTGTGTCTATACCTCTGCAATGGAAGAAAACACAAAATCATTATTGATGATGATATTTGCTGATGACACAAAGATTTGGGGTATTGGTGAATAATGAAGAGGAAAGGTCACTGCTACAGAACAATCTGGATTGCTTGGTAAACTAGGCACAAGTGAACAATATGCAATTAAGTACAGCAAAATGTAAAAGCGTACATCTAGGAACAAAGAATGCAGGCCACACCTACAGGATGGGGGAAGTAGTGATTCTGAAAAAAAAAACTTGGAGGTCATGGTGAATAATCAGTTGAACATGAGCTCCCAGTACAATGCTGTGACCAAAAGGGCTCATGTAATCCATAGATTGTAAATGGGGGAATATCGAGTAGGGGTAGAGAAGTGATATTACCTCTGTATCTGGCACTGGTTCTACAGCTACTGGAATACTGTGTCCAGTTCCAATGTCCACAATTCAAGAAGGATGTTGAAAAATTGGAGAGGGTTTAGAGAAGAGTCCTGAGAATGATTAAAGGATTGGAAAATGTGCCTTATAGTAAACGTCTCAAGTAGCTCAATCTAACTAGTTTATTGAAGTGAAGGTTAAGGGGTGACTTGATCATTGTCTATAAGGATCATTGTACACAGGTTACAAAGGTATTACAAGATCCAATGGCTGGAAATTGAAGCTAGACAAATTTAAACTAGAAATAAGGTGCACATTTTTAACAGTGAGGGCAATTAACTATTGGAACAATATGCTAAGGAATTCTCCATCACTGGGAATTTTTTCAATCAGGATTGGATGTTCTTCTAAATGATATGCTGTAGTTCAAACAGGAATTAATTATGGGAAGTCCTCTGGCCTGTGCTGTGCAGGAGGTCAGACTAGTTGCTGGTCTTATAATCTCTGAATCTATAAATCTAGAACACCTTGACTGCTGGAATGGCCCCTTGGACTGTTCTGTGGCAGACTGACAATATCCTGGACAAACCTTATGGAGTTAAGATAAAAATTATTGAATTAAGTTAAACCTTATTGAATTAGGTGAATATCTTTGGCATCGAATATATTAAAAATGCAAATGTGTATGCATTATGGTGGGATTGTATGTACCTTCTCTAGTAGGGAGGGGGATGTTAATATAATTCCTCCGTTATCAGTCATTCGAACCCGCAACCCAGAGAGGAATAAATATATTTGTTCAAGCTGGATGCTCCAGGGACCAACAGACAAAGAAAGGATTTTTGGATAAATAGCCTTCTTTTACTCAGGGCCTTCTTCCTGATGCAGCCAACTAACATGACCTCTGGTCCATGGAGGGTCATAATTCTTAGAGAAGGATTGGAAGGAGTGGGCTTACAGAGGCCCATAAGGGCATAGGCATGGGAACTAGCACTGCAGGCGGTGCTGTAGCACCCCTGGGCTTCCGGCTGCCAGCCCCGCACCTGGGGTCCCGATTGCCGCCCCGCACACCCAGGGCTCCAGCTGCCACCCCACGTGCCTGGTCTCAGCTGCCACCCTGCACACCCAGGGCTCCAGCTGCCACCCCACGTGCCTGGGTCTCGGCTGCCGCCCTGCACACCCAAGGCTCCAGCTGCCACCCCGCGTGCCTGGGTCTCGGCTGCCGCCCTGCACACCCAGTGTCCCGGCTGCCGCCCTGCACCCAGGGCTCTGCTCCCGACCTCAGCTTAGGGGGCGGGAGGCAGGAGGAGCACCGCCAGCTTTTCTGCCGCCCTAGGCGGCAGAAGGTCCCACCCCGAAATGCCGTCTCCCACAGAGGCAGTGGAAGGTCCCGCCCCAAAAATCTTCCCCCCCCCCCCCCCCGAGGCGGTGGAAGGTCCCACCGACGAAATACCGCCGCGGTCACCGCCCCCCAAATTGTAGCGCCATTGGCGACCGCCTAGGTCGCCTAATGGGTTGCGCCAGCCCTGGCGGGGGGGGGGGGCGAGGTGGACGGGGTAAAGAGGCTGACTTTCAGCACCCCCACTATTAAAAATGTTCCAGCACCACTGCATAAAAGTGTGATGAACTTCTAACCACAAGGAAACCCTAGCATGGAGTGTTGAAGGACTGCTCCTGGCAGACCCTATGTTAGAGTTGGAGTGAGCTTATTAGGAGACATGTAGGTTCTTTTATTGTTTTTAATATGTTACCTTTGAAGTGCTTTTACCTTAACAATTAAATAGACTTCATAAAAAGATCGGTGTGATAGCTTCTAACTGTTGACAATCACTCTGTTATCAGTCTCCAAAGAGGAAGCAAGCAGGTGTGCTTGGGCAGCCTGTCTGTGCTGGGAATAACACAGTGAAGGCAGGGAGCTGGGCAGCCTGGAAATACCCCAGTCAGAAAGGAGTGAGATGCAGGGTCTTCACCCAGAAAGGAAACAGCTGGGGAGCTGGAAGCCTTGACCTCTGAGATGCTCTCCCTTATAACAGGGAACGGACAGCTCCAAGATTGATGGGCCCCTTAATGTGTTTAAATAGATGCTAAGCTGTGCAAAGTGTTTTTAAATGCCTGTATTCTGATACAGTAGCATTTCACAAACATTTTGCACTCACTTTGCATAGGTCTATGATTACACAAAGGGGCAGGACAATGGACAATCACAACTGCTCTACATAAATTGATGCACAGATAGGATAACTGACTTGTACGTGCAATTCAGTAATGGCTGGGAGAAAAATACAGCAGGAGTTTTTATTTTTGGTTCTCTGGTCAAACCACTAGATAACGTTCCCTCCATTTACGTAACTTGGTCCCCTTCCTATGTTGGTTTAAATCAGTATAGCACCATTGAAGCCAATGGAACTATGTCAATTTACACCAGCACAGGAGCTGTCCCATTCTTGATCTTGCACAGATGATGAAAAGCTCTTATGGATTTTACTTTGCTCTGATGTCTTAGCTATACCTTTTACCATTTCAAGAGGCACACAGCACAGAACCTAAACGTCATTCTCAAAATTGATTTTGAATTCAAATGTATAAGAAATGTTTATATTGGACCACCAAATATTTTGTGCTCTGCCATTGGTAAGCAATGGTCATAGCAGAACACTTATAATGTTTCACTGTTATTTTGTGTTCCTTTGTCTTTTGTGTCTACGTGTTGCCTCTCATTTTTTACTTGCAATTTAAGCTCTTTGGGGTAGGGCTCAGCACAACGGGGCTGGTGACGCTAGGTGCTAAAATAAGAATAAGAAGAGCCCACTGTAAAACCAGCAGAAAGAGCACAAATTAACCAACACATCTTATTTGCAGACCAGCAGGGCTGTCATTGAAGGACCTTCCTGGGACATCAACAGGCAAGTAAATCTAGTACAACCATATTGACTGGTGATCCAGAAGAAATATGGATTAGAAGGGAAATTATTATATGTGCAAATGCAGAAAGACAAAACTATGTTGTTCTGTTTTATGTAAATCGGGAAGGGAAATAAATGTATTCAAGCTACTACGAGGGAACTGCAAACTACAGAAAGTAAAAAAGGCATAAATTAAAGACTATAAAAAAGTTGTACTCCACAATGCACACTAAATATATACTACCACAACAAATGCAATCGCTTCCTCTGCACTACTGAACTGGCGCGTTGGCAAATGCTGACTTCCAGCTTCCAGCATAAAGTTAATGATTTGAGGTCCATATCATGGCCCTGATTCAGACATGCAACTCCTGTTTACATCAAATGTGCATCACTTGCATGTGTGGTTTGAAGGAAATGTTGGTATATGCTCCTCAATGTCCAAAAGACAGGTAAAATCCAGAAGAGAAAGTGCAAAGAAAGGGAGTGAAAAAAGAGTGAAGTGAAATAGGAAATAGGGTTTATTAGGTGACTGATGGATTGGGAGTTGCATGTAATAATTTACGAATGATGTATCTTCACCAGGATGTTTACTGTATGCAGATAAACAGTCAAGGGATAGTGTGAGAGCCATTTTGCTTTGATGCTATGGTGCAAACCTCTGCTCGGCTTGCCCAACAGGTTTCCCCAGGTATGAATCTGTCCCCGTAAGCGGCAGAGGCCGAAAGGGTTTAAAGAAAAACACTCCTTCACAAAGAAAGTTGGAGAACCCAGACCTGTCAAGTGGGGGAGGTTGGGAGAAGTTAGACCCTACCGTGGTCCCTATCAGGAGGATGCTCAGACTCTAGGTAAGAAAGACCCGCATGTAGATGTGATGAAGCAGAGAAACCTCACACCAGCAGAAAAAGGATTACAGAGAACCTATGGACCCTGCCCAACTCTACCTGCAGCCAATGCCAGGCCTGAAGGGAGAAGAAAAGGAGAGAATCCGGCTCAGTTCAGGGCTAACTGGTGAAGAGGTAGGAGGTAGCTCTGCTTCTCTACGTGAGAGGAGCTTTACTACAAGCATGGCCAATGGGTCAGCCACCTGGGAAGAAGCACTGCATCCCTGGCCGAGAGAGAGATTGTTGAGGAGACTGAGGAGCACCCAGCAGCGATTGAACTTACTATTTGACTGTAAGGACTGTGGTGCTAGGTCCCCTACAACCATACATCTGCCCTCACCCAGAGGGACCTGAGGCCATGGCAGGATGCTGAAAGAGGAGGCACTACCACAGGTGAGACACTGCTGTTTGGACTATAGAGGCCAGGCACCAAACTGAAGGGCCATAGGTAGGAAGTAGCTCAGGTTAGTGGACTTAGACTATCTGGCAGGAAGACCCCGCTGGTGTTGCTTCACACAGGACCCTGGGCTGGGTCCCAGTGGAGAGGGAGGCCTCAGATCCCCTTACCACACGCCCATAAGGGCGGAGGCCCAGATGTGAGTGGAGACCAAAAGATTCCTGGCCTACCTTTTGCTGGTATAGAAACCAGGTACCTTTGCTGCCCAATCAGGGAACCAAGGGGTCAGACATCATGTACTCTAACAACTAGCTTACCTGTCCCTCCGAGCACCCTATCACAGTGGACCTTTTGTTGTTTTCAAATCCTTTTTCTCATGTTATGCTTTGTCCTACGGTTAGAACAACATATTGTTTAACTTTAAGAAGACTGTTTTGGGCCACTGAGGCTCCCGAAGGAATGAACTGCTGGTGCCTAAACTCAGTTGGACCTGCAGGGTGACTCACGGTCAATATGCAGGGTACCCAGTCCCAGGTCAGCGAATGAGAGAACTGTGTGATTCCACCCCAGGAGAGGTTAAGGCATGAGACCTGAGAGTGTGCAACTCAGGATGTAGTCTATCTTTTGCTAAATGATATTAAACAAGTTTAAACATTGTTCTTTTTAGAAGAATGCTGAGACCACAGCATAGTTTTACAGAACAGATTATAATGCCCGGCTCTACACTGTCTACACTGTTATCTCTCTTCTGGCAATAATAATATTTAAACATAGGCTTAAATAACAGCTTCAGCACAAGGCCTCAACGAGGAGATGTCATGATGACCATTGTGGAGGCAGACCGAACTTTTCAAAGAGCTCTGAAAATAGACTGGAAAATGTTTCACACGTTGCGTGGGTCTTTGTCTTGTCACTCCAACCCACTAGTCTGGAATCAAACTCAGGATCCAACACAATGACAGACACTTGGGGAACTATCCAGTAAAAGAACGCCTCCTGAAGAACAGCCTGGTGTCATTGTTGAATGCCAGCCTGCAAAAAGCTGGGAAATTACTGAACATTTCCAGTGTCCCACTGTTTCTTCCTCTTCCTCCTACTTTTCCACTGAATGAACTGCTAAAGGACCGAGAACTGGAGGAAGAGATGCAAGAACTCAGGAGCCTGTATCTGGTCATTCAAAACATATTAGAGAGACAAGGTGGGTGAGGTAATATCTTTTATTGGACCAACTGCTAGTGAAAGAGACAAGCTTTTTAGATTACATAGAACTTTTCTTCAGGTCAAAACATACATTGTTCCAGTTTTAACTGAACTTTTCTGTAACACTCATCACTATAGAACACACTTTATGATGCAAGAATAAAGGTAATCTTTACCTTTATTCTCTGTAATGAAAGGCAGTGTGGGCTAGTGGATAGGGCACTGGACTGGAAGTCAGGAGACCTGCATTCCAATTTTGCCACTGGTTTCATGTGTGATAGTCATTTCCACTTCTGTTTTCCAACCAATTGTCTGCCTTGTCTATTTAGATTGTAAGCTCTTCAGGGAAAGGACTGCCATTTATTACATACAGCAGACCCTCACTAGAACGCACGTCTTTATAGCACGAATTCGGTTATATCGCGGGACTGCACATGTATCCGAAATTTAATTACCTTCATTGGAATCCATGGTAACGCAGTCCCCGCTATAACACGGTACCCGCGTTAACGCGGGACCGTGCATGGATCCAAAACCCCACATTCTAGCGGGGGTCCGGTGTATATGCAAATCCACTCACACAACGAATCCCTGATCTCACTGGGGGCCCCTAGAGGTTACCATAATATAAATAGTGGGTTATTATTATTTAATTAGGGTTAAACAATCTCCATTTTGTGAGCTGACAGTAGTGAACCAGGTATCAGAGGGGGTAGCCGTGTTAGTCTGTATCCACAAAAACAATGAGGAGTCCGGTGGCGCCTTAAAGACTAACAGATTTATTTGGACATAAGCTTTCATGAGTAAAAAGCCCACTTCTTCAGATGCATGGAGTGAAAATTACAGATACAGGCATAAATATATGCTGGCATATGAAGAGAAGGAAGTTACCTTACAAGTGGAGAACCAGTGTTGACAAGGCCAATTCAGTCAGAGTGGATGTGGTCCACTCCCAATAACTGATGAGGTGTCAATACCAAGAGAGGGAAAATTGCTTTTGAAGTGAACCAGCCACTCCCAGTCCTTATTCAAGCCCAAATTATGGTGTTAAGTTTGCAAATGAATTGTAGCTCTGCAGTTTCTCTTTGAAGTCAGTTTTTGAAGTTTTTTTGTTGAAGGATGGCTACTTTTAAATCTGTGATTGAATGTCCAGGGAGATTGAAGTGTTCTCCTACTAGCTTTTGTATGTTACCATTCCTGATGTCTGATTTGTGTCCATTTATTCTTTTATGTAGAGACTGTCCGGTTTGGCCAATGTACATGGCAGAGGGGCATTGCTGGCACATGATCGCATATATCACATTAGTAGATATGCAGGTGAATGAGCCCCTGATGGTGTGACTGATGTGGTTGGGTCCTGTGATGGTGTCGCTAGAGTAGATATGGGGACAGAGTAGGCAATGGGGTTTGTTATAGGGATTGGTTCCTGGGTTAGTGTTTCTGTGGTGTGGTGTGTAGTTGCTGGTGAGTATTTGCTTTAGGCTGGGGGGCTGTCTGTGAGGACTGGCCTGCCTCCTATGGTCTGTGAGAGTGAGGGATTGTTTTCCAGGATAGGTTGTAGATCCTTGATGCTGTGCTGGAGAGGGTTTAGCTGGGGGCTGTACGTGATGGCCAGTGGTGTTCTGTTATTTTCTTTGTTGGGCCTGTCCTGTAGTAGATGACTTCTGGGTACCTGTCTCACTCTGTCAATCTGTTTCCTTACTTCTCCAGTTTTAAGAATGCTTGATAAAGATCTTGTAGGTGTTTGTCTCTGTCTGAGGGATTGGAGCAAATGCAGTTGTATTTTAGGGCTTGGCTGTAGACCAGGTACCGTTTGCCTAATGAAACTTTCAGTTATCACTTAGAGTATATAGACTAAAGGGTAGAAGAAACATATAACAGTACCAATTGACTGGGTTGGTAGGGGCCCTCAGACGTGTTTGAGTCAGTCCTGACATAAACCATAGGTCTTGGGATTAGGAGGAAACTTCCCCATATATATGTTATAGCACAATTATCAATGATGAAGTGGAGGGGGCGGGTTGCACCTTTTTCTGAAGCTTCTGACACTGGCCACTGTAGGAAGAAAGAACACTGAAAAATGGACCACTGATCTGACCCACAGAGGCGCTGGAATGGGGGAGGTGGCAGAGGGCCATTGCCCTATCACTTTTAAAAGTGAGAGGGCTATGCTCTCCATAAGGGCAAGCAATGGGAGGGAGGGGGTGGAGAGAAGCAATAGGGAGGCGAGGTCTTGCGGGGAGGAGGTAGTGTGAGGGCAGGGCCTCGGGCAAAGGAGCAGTGCAGGGGGCGGTATCATGGTTCAGGCACCGGTGGCCCCCTCACTTTTAGGGAGCTTCCGTCACCCCATACCCCATATATTTATAGAGTGTGGTGTCTACACCCTCTTTTGTACCAGTTAAAGATGGCTTAGTAGAATAGCCAGTGGTGACATGGCTCTTGGCTTGCCATGGTGAGTTTTACCTGGTTGGAAAATATTATTCAGCACTGATAAGTGAATGCATTGGGAAGGTAATTGGCCTATACATTGATTGATAGGTTGTCATTTTCAGAACTGGAAAAGAATAGTTGTAGAAGTGTGTGGGTTCTTATCTCCTGAAGCAAGAACTCCTGACTCAAGATATAATTTGTTCCTGCAAGTGATGCTTAACTGTCTGCTGGCTGGTGAACACACCCATGAAATGATCCACATCTGACATCAGATTTGGCCTCATCTAAGGATCAGGACAATCTATATTATTATATTACTCCTAAAGAGGAGCATTTCTTTGGGTCTAAGAGTCATGGTACCCCAAGGGGTTAAACTATTCAACCGGTTCTTCAGGCCTAAATTCATAATGGACACTTAGAGTTGAATCTCGATGTCTCAAAAGGCTTTTGGGAATTTCTAGGAATTAGACTTAATCAGTGATATGCAGTGACTCGATGTATTTCCATTACTCTCCTCTTTAATACTTAATGACTGATGATTAGGTTTATGTATCAGATCTGAAATCTGGAAGTTACATGGCAATTAATGTTTGAAGTACTCTGTAATGTCAAATAAAATGATTATATTTGCAAAGTAATTACAGAATATATGTGCCTAATAAATAACACTTGGCACTTATATAGCACCACTCACCTGAGGATCTCTAAATGAAAAGATAACTAAAAATAATAGGAATATCTCAAATGCAAAAGGCGTTTTCACTAATATTCCTCTTTAGAAATGATGTAATAATATTTAGTACGTATGTAGTCAAAGCACTCTATACACATTAACTAATTAATTCTTACAAGATGCCTAGGAGGTAGGTGAGTAAGCATTATTTCCCTCTTCACTAAAATGGGGATACCGAAGTGGGGGGTAAGTGATTTGGCCAGGTCTATCCAGTGCCCAAGCTCTGCTTAGAAGTCAGGACCACCTGATTCCTAACCCATCATTCATTCCTGCAGACCACACTGACTCTCACAAGAAGAGCACAGAACTGATAATGTCACAGCATTACTAATCAGCTACAAAGTGACTGCCTTAGTTTATGCAGGTTCTGCTTAGTCCCATGCCATGACACTCACAAAGAGTCAGGACAGAGAAACAAGCAATGTGATATGTTCTATGTTCAGATTATGTGACAAACTCAGCTCCCTCCTTTGAGTTCATGTGGTCATTGAAGTTGTCCCTAGGGTAGGGTGCTGAAGTTTTTATGACAAGGATAAAAAGTAATGAAAAACTGAAACTCAACTACATAGAACAAAAGCAGGCAGGAAAAATCCCAAACCACAGAGAGAACTAGGATACCCTCTTAGAATAAAGTTTTAGTTGATCCTATTCAAGTGCCTGGTCCCACTTTTGAACTAGTCAAGGCATAATCAAGGCCAAATACAAAGACAGATGCACATTTAATTAACTGTACTGTATTCAAAAAAGCAAGTCTACACAAGAATTTATCAAAGATCATTCAATGTAAATAACCTCTGTTATAAATCAGTCTGTGTTTCATATTTCTGTGGCTGCAGACAATAAGCCACCGGTTGTGTTCCTTTACTGTCTCCTTTATCTACATTGTGTGATGGGGAATCTATGCCATTCAAGAGCAAGCTCACATTAAGCCTTTCCTGCTCTGGTCTTCTCAATGTGGCAGGCTCCTCTTTCCCTCCCTATCTTTTCCTTAGCACCAGATGATTTAGAAAGAAGGAGTGATGTAACACTGCATGGTCCAGTCTGACTTATTTCCATTACATGGACTTCATCTGAGCTTAATTCCTGGATGACCTTGCAGTTTAATTACAGACTAAAAAGAACAGTTACGTAATGGAGGCAGCAAAGCTAAATAAAACAAAAACAGAAGGGCCATATGCCACATAGCCCAGAAAAATCTAGAATCAAATTACACTCTTTGAATTATTTACAATATTTCTTCTTGCCAAATCTAAGCAAACATTCCACTTGCATCAACTGCATCAACTCTCCTTTAATAGCTTTAACTGTTTATTGTAAACCCAAGCATACAATAGCTCTTTCATAAAAGTTAACTATATATTTTACATTAATAAATATTACAAGAATATTATGAATGCTTCCTTATTATAAAACTAGATGTACATTTCATGAGATTTCTAGCTGCTGTACTCAAAATTATTGTAAACAAGATGTTTCCTCTCAGGCCAAGTATTCTGGTAGTGTTTGAGCTATTGAATAAATATAGTGAAGCCAATATTTTTAATAGCATTTTCCCACCACATACTGTAATGGAAAAATTAACAAGGAATCATTTCATTATTATGTACTGCATAAGCCCAGATTTACTAATTCTCAATACTCATCATAAAGCATTATATTATATACAGTACAAATGTTCAGTCAATCAGATTATTCAATTGACTGAACATACCTACCCTTATTTTGAACCAGGAGCAATGACTGCTTTGTGCAAGGAGACAGTTTCTATAATAATTGGTCATTCCATTTCTTGTCATCTAAATTAAAGATTTAGATACCAAAATATAGATTTAGTTGCCTAACTTGGAAAATGTTGGCCTATGTTGTAGGGCTTATCTACACAAACATTTAGTTAGTCACAAGCTGGGGCGCAAATCTGTTCTGCACTAGTCTGCCGTGGTCTAACTATCCACCTGCAACCAGCTGATATGAGTTAACAGTCATTAGAGTGGTTTGAGGTAGGCCCATATCAAAGAGGACTAGATCAAATCACTCTAATGAACTGTCAAGATGCATTAGCAGAATAAACATGGACATCTAATCTGAGGCAGGTGAGTGCCAAGCAGATTCAATCCAAAACTTGTTGCGAACTAAAGATTTGTGTAAACAAGTCCTTAGTTTTTTCATCTGGGAAATGGGGGTAATATTTGCTTACCTTCCTCACAGGGATCTTTTGAGTGTTATGAACCATTGCAGTTTGAATATGTAAAATACTGCTATATTACATTATGTGACCATCCATTGTTTGTACAACACTAACTGAGTGTTAGGTGCTTAACAGACAGGTAGGATAACAAGGTTCTTGCCCTAATAACCTCCCACTCTAGAAAGACAATGTACAAATAAAGAGTGGGGTATGGGATGTAGCAAAAGCATTGGATAATCTTTCCAAAAGTGCCTATGTGACCTAGGAGCTCAACTGCCACTGAAAGTCAGTGGGACTTGTGTGCCTAAGTCACTTAGATGCTTTTGAAAATCCCACCCAGTGTGATTGCTGGTGTCATTTTACACTCATGGTATTCCTCTGATTTTTATTTGTGCTATTTAATGCTTCTCTGCAGAGGACACTACTTTATACGAGGCAGAACTTTGGGGAAAAGTGAATTTTAAGGAGGGATTTAAAGGAGAGGCAAGACAAGGCTTGGTGGTCTGAGTCTGGAAGAGACATAGGCTATGCCTACACTACCACGGTAAGTCGACCTACTCTACACAACTCCAGCTACATGAATAACGTAGCTGGAGTCGACATCCCTTAGGTCGAGTTATCACAGGGTCTACACTGTGGGAGGTCGACAGGAGAAATCTCACGTCGACTTACCTTACGCTTCTCGTCAGGGGTAGAGTACAGGGGTTGACTAGAGAGTGATCTGCAGTCAATTTGGCGGGTCTTTACTAGACCCGCTAAATCAACCGCTGGTGGATCGATCTCAGAGCTTTGATCCCGGCTGTAGTGTAGACTTGCCCATAGAAGAAAGGCAGTAGGGAAGGGATCTAATGAAGAGGGCAAGAAGGAAGGGGGGAGGCAAGAGTGTTGGGAGGAGTCATGAAGAGGGATGAAAGTTCTAAGAATTTTTTTACACATTATTATTTAGCAAAGGGAGAAAACAAACATTTTTAATCATTTATGTAAACACTTTATGCTTTAAAACTGATTTTTGTTACCTGTCCTCTCTCAGCAACTCTCTCATAAAGCAGCTATTAGTCTAACTCTGCATCCTGGTGTAATATGGTATTTCTAGCCCTAAATACCCACAGATCAGTGTGTGTTACACATCACCCTTCGAGCTTGATCCGCAGAGAACGTGAGTCTATTACAGTGCATTGCTACAAAGCCTGACTCTGTAGAGCAAGCTGTTGACACTCAGACTTTCAGTTCTAGAGGTCCTTGATGTATCAGCCAAGATGATGGCCATGTACATTAGGACATTTTGTTATAAGGGATGTGAACTCTGAAAAAAAGTGCAAAATAACTGTCACTGTGAGGTTAAATCAGAATAAATCCAATTAGCTCAAATCTAGGTGTGTTAGAGGGAATTAGGGGCAGGGATATTCACAGAGAAACTTTAGGAATAGCCAAGTTGGGAGAGAGATGTTATTCTTACTGAGTTACTATTAAAACCAGCTCCCAGCAAGTGGGTATGTTTGGATCAGGGCCAGCTTTAGGCCAATTCAACCAATTACCCTGAATTGGGCCCCGCCCCTAAGAGGGCCCCGCGCCCAAGCCGGTGTGCTGTACCTGGGTGGCCCAGCTTCCCCAGGGGGCAATTTAAAGGGCCTGGGGCTCCCAGCAGGGACTCCCAGCAGGGGCTGGAGCCCCAGGCCCTTTAAATTGCCACCAGAGCCCCACTGCTGGAGCCCTGGGGTAGGGCTGCGGGGCTCTGGGGGCTATTTAAAAAGTCCGGGGCTCCCGTTGCTTCTACCGCCCCAGCACTTTAAATAGCCGCTGGAGCCCCACCGCTTCCCCAGGGCTCCCTTGGCTATTTAAAGAGCCAGGGCGGTGGAAGCAGGGGAGCCCTGGGCCCTTTAAATAGCCCCCGAGCCCCGGGCTGCTGCTGCTAACCCGGTGGGGGAGGGAGGAGGAGGGGGCACTTACCGTACATGGTGGCCTGTACCCGCACCCTCTGCCCGCACCAGCCCTGCACCCCCTGCCCTGCCGCTGCCCGCAGCCAGCCCCTGTCTACAGCCAGCCCTGCACCCCCTGCCCTGCCTCTGCCCGCAGCCAGCCCCATACCCCCTGCCCACAGCCAGCCCCATACCCCCTGCCCACAGCCAGCCCCGCACCCCCTGCCCACAGCCAGCCCCTGCCACACCCCCTGCCCTGTCTCCAGCCAATCCCTGCCACACCCCCCTGAAGCCAGCCGTCCCGCACTCCTCTGTCTCCAGCCCTGCCAACCCATGCCGCACCCCCCTGCGGCCCTGCCTGAAGCCAGCCAGTCCGCCCCACACACCCCTGTCTCCAGCCAGCCCCGCACTCCTTGGCCTGCCTGCAGCCAGACCCTACCTCCAGTCAGCCCCTGCCCTGCCTCCAGCCAGCCCCATGTCCAGTGGTGCCCTGAAGTTCCCAGGGCAGTAACCCTGCACACCTGCTTCAATGAAGGGGGCAGGGAGCAGCTGGGACCCACACATGTGCACACCCTAGGGTGACCAGACAGCAAGTGTGAAAAATCGGGACAGGGGGTGGGGGTAATAGGATCCTATATAAGAAAAAGACCCCAAAATTGGGACTGTCCCTATAAAATCAAGACATCTGGTCACCCTAGCACACCCCCAGGGAGTGGTGGGGACCCACACATGTGAAACAGAGCTCATTTCTAGTTCAGGCCCATCTTTTTAAAAAAGAAATTTAGGTAGGGTTAACGTACATCCATATTTTCCTGGACATGTCAGGCTTCAATAGTGTCAAGATTTCACCTAGGATCTGCATTATTTTTTTTTCCCCCCTATTACTGTGGTACCTAGGAGCTCTAGTCATGGACCAGGACCCCATTGTGCTAGACACTGTGTGGTCTCACTGACATCTATTACAACTGAAACGATAGTCCATTATACTGCATTCAACTATGTTTTAAATCCAGTTTTTTAATAGTTTATAGATTCAGCCCAAATTGCATAGTTTACTTTTATCTTTTTTTCACCTTCCCCCAAATATCTGCCAGTTGTTTCAAGATGTCATCAGTGGCAGGTATTATAAATGAATATTTAGTTGCTTGTCTGCCAATTCCTGAGAGTTTCTTAACTCAGGGAAAGTTTAAAAGTGCATCTGACAGTCTTTCCAGTAGATATGTGAAGAAATCAACCTGTTAGAGAGACCCAAGGGTTCTGTCTCTTTTTAGACCTTTTTTAGCTTGTCATGACCATAAAGTACTACTGAACGGATGTAGCTGTAGATAAAGCCATGAGTTTATTTTGTCTATTGTGGCTGATGTAGACTCTGTAGTGCCTCACAATACAGAACAAACGATTTCCTCATGTGCTTTCCTATGGTGCTTTCGTTGTAGTATCTTAGTGCTCTGCACACATTAATGAATTTATCTTCACAACACCACAGTGATGTGAGGTGATATTATTATCCCCATTTTACCTCCTGCCTTGAAATGGTTATGAACAAGATCAATTGGAGGAGTGGTGTTAATATAAATGGAGAATGATTATCTCATCTCAGATTTGCGGACGACATCGTACTAATTGCTGAAAGCACCAACCAACTACGGAGCATGCTACGAAGACTCGACATGAAAAGCAGTCAGGTCAGGCTGAAAATGAACCGTTGCAAAATGAGATACATGTGATCAGATGTCTTAAGAAAAGCCCGAATAACAGTAACAGGAGAAGAAATTGAAGAAGTGGAACAGTACGTATATTTGGGCCAAGAAGTTAATATGCACCAAGACCTGAACAGAGAACTCTTGCGAAGGATTCGGGCAGGATGGTGTGCATTTAATTCCATCAAGGATGTCCTCAAAGGAAAAATCGACAAGACCACACGTCCAAATATCTTCAATTCAACAGTGCTGCCAACCATGCTGTGTGGAAGTGAAACCTGGGCACTGCCGAAGAGAGAAGAACAGTGACTGTCGGTAATTGAAAGGGCAATGGAACGAGCTATGTTGGGAATTTCCCTTCTGGATTGTATCCCAAATGAAATGATTAGAGAATGCAGCAGTGTGAAAGATATTGTCATGGAAAGCAGATATAGTAAGATACGATGGGCGAGCCACATAGCACGGTTCATGGACAATAGGTGGACCGCAATCATTACTGAGTGGTACCCGCGAGAACAGAAAAGACCACCTCGTCGGCCTCCAAGAAGATGGGAAGATGACATTGTTAAACATTTCGGACGAACATGGAGAAGAAAGGCAAGAATGTGAGAAGAATGGCGGATGTGTTGTGATCGGCACAGTCTTAACGACAGCTGAAGACCGATCGATCCAGGTGATCCAGGTGACATATGGGGAAATGAGCACAGGGACTGAGGCCAAAATTGTCAAAAATGACAAATAATTTGGGGTGAGAAGCCTAGGACCTGATTTTTCAGAGTACGTATGTTATAGCACTTTATATGTTCAAAGCATCAGTCCTATTAACCTCAGTTGCAGCTGTGAATGCTCAACACTTCTGCAAATCAGACCCCAAGTGTCTCAATTTGAGTATGCAGAAAACAAGAAAGAGACAGTAGCCACTTGTGAAAGTTTGGGTTTATATGACTTGCCTAGCGTCACGTAGGAAGTCTGTGGCAGAGGCAGAGATAGAATCTAAGATTATGTCTACACTACAGACCTAACAGCGACACAGTTGCACTGCAAAGCCGCTGTAAGGTCTCCCATGTAGCCATTCTGTAGCCCCCACTGAAAATAGCAGTGTAGCCGGGTTAGCACAGGTAGTGGTTCAGGCTAACCATGCCAGTACATAACCAGGGGGTCCAGGCAGGTTTGTACTCAGGTGGCTAGCCCAAGCTACCCTGGCTACACTGCTTTAGCATGCTAGCTCGAGCAGAGCTAGTGTGTGTATGTGGGCTCTGAATCACACCTCCCAGCTCAAATGCAAACATAGCATTACTCAATGGAGACCATCTCAAGCTACACTTTCACTTAACTATCATTAAAGCATGAGAATTAGAAAATTGTCCTGTTCTTTCCCTATGAAGCATCTGGCACTGGCCACTGTCAGAAGACAGGATGTTGGACTAGATGGACCATTGGTTTGACCTAATAGGGCCATACTTATGTCCTTACGTCACTGCCATTGAATTTATTATTAATAGGAAGCATTTATAGATCATCAGAAATGTACATGTAGCCCACACACCTCCCATCTAGTGGCACTGAAACCACTTAGAGAGAGAGAAATAAAATGAGTCTGCTCTACAGCCTTAGCTAACAGGCAGTTGGCTTTTAGCTCATGCGGTAGAGGCTCATGCACTAAGTTCCAGAGGCCCCAGGTTCGATCCTGCCTGCCGATGACCGGATGTTATGTATGACCGACTGTCGGTGTTACATACACAGCAAAGAATCCTCTCATATTCCACTCATTGTTGACAATATCCTTTGTAACAAAAGCACTATGCTCTGCTATTGACATTACCGTACAATTCTGCATAAAAAACATGCATACTGCAGCCTGAAGGTATACATCCAACTCTTCCCTTTCCTTACATATGTGAGTGGGGTCTAGAATTCCTCATATCACAATCACAGCTGTGTCATCACACACCTCGAAGGAGACCGCAAATCTCACAAACACACCTCTACTGAGCCCAGCTAACTACTGCCTCTGTCGTTCAGTACAGCCGCATCTGACACCAACCACACTCACTCCACCTAGAGTGCATGCAAATAATAAATGCTTGGACTGCTTTCATAGCCCAGCTCACTAATGACAATGACTTTTGTAATAAAATCCCTGTCCCCTGCTAATTATATAGCATATACAATTTTGCCTTGAAATTATGCATACTGGATCCTGAAGGCACACATGCAGCTCTTCCCTTTGCTCACATACATATCAGAGGATGCAACACCTCAAAGTAATCCACACATCTCCTCATATTACAAACACACCTTTATCAAGGAGACCCAACTACTGCCTCCACCATGTAATTTAGGTACACCTAATGCACTGACTGGACTTAGACTGTATGCAAATAATTCCCACTGGCTCCTGCCAAGTCCAGGGAGGTGAGAGAAGGTGGGATGTGAGATCTTCCCCCGCTCCCCAGTTTAATAGTGTTAGATGAGATCCTGCAGGTGAGAGTGAATGGGTTGTAAAATGAGGTGAGGAGCTTGAACATTTAAGCAGCTGTGTGTTTGGCAGAATAAAAGTATATGTGTTAACAGGACATATTTGGGCACTGCTGAAAGAGGGCAGAGTTAAGACTGCCGGGGCATCCTTAACTCTGAATTTCCTGGTTTTCAGAAGTTTGAGTTTTGCTCAACTCAGCATTCTGCAAGGGATCAACATGCCACAAAACACCCTTAACTCTGCATTAATGTACTTTTTGCCACTGAATTTATATTTATATTTCTATGCCCAAAGGAAAAGCTCTGATATCAGTTATTTGAGACAGTTAGTTAATTGGGTTTATATTAAAAAAAGCACCTATTAAGTCCCCACAACAGATCTTTTTCCTACAGCCAGAAGAATTCACAAGAATAATAGCAGGTAAAGCAAAGACAGGTAAAGGGAGACCATGATTTAGTTTTGGAAAACTCACCCCCAAATTAAAGTGATATAGATCTAGCTATTATTTTATTCCTGTGGGTGCAAAAGGGTTAAGTCTGCTCTTGGAGCAAAACCAAAGACATGTGAGTTAGTGTCCTCACTGTGTGAGTGAAATGAATGAGTCATTAAAGGACTGGCTGAAAACTGACCAATATCTATGGAGAATCTAGAAAGACAATGGAAGACCCCCCCCCAACCCCCCCACAGAACTGACTGACACTTGTCCATGTGACTCTCCAGCAGGCAGGGTATGAAAACTCAGTGTGGCTCTGCCTGAAGGCAGTGGACTGAGACGTGACAGGAAGGGAATAAGCGTTAGATTTTTTCTGGAAGAGGCTCAGCTGCTCTCACTTGGGTCTAAGAAAGGGACGGGAAATGGAGAGCAGGAATGGATTCCTCAGAAGCGTGGCTTGGCCGGAATGGACTGTGTCCGAACCTTTATTTCTCTGTGCTAACCAAAAGATTTCCAGTGCTGTGCTCCAGTTGACTAATAAATCCTATCTTGTTTTGAAAAGGCTGCCGGTTGTCACTGCAAATACTTGCTGAAGTGCATTGGTCCCTGACGAGTGTAAATGACTCCTCTGACTGGAGTCTATCTCAGTTGGACTCACTGGGCAGAGCTCACAGTGTGAAACAGGACAGCTGAGTCCAGAGGCTTTGTTTTAGAGATGTTGAGACCCTGTGGCTTACCCTGACAAAGGAGACCCATTCTTTCATGTGTGCCACACACAGAAGGGGTTCCTTCATGAGACTATTTAAAAGCTGGGGCATAGCACAGACCCTGTGGATCCATGACCATCTGAGTAAAGGGGATTCAAATAAAAAGTCTCTTTTGTCTAATCTCAGTAACAGGAAAACTGAAAACCTTTGTTTTTTGCAACACCTCATCAATCTGATGTTGCTTTTGTAAAACCAAACCTAAAACCAGGAGTGTTTTGAAAAGTCTGGAGGAGGAATAGATAAGATTTGAATTTAGGCCAATCTCTAGTTACTGGGATAGAAGGATTCCTCAGTATTTATCTTTTTGGTGCTGTGTCTTTATTATCACTGTATCCACAGTTAATCTTTCAGTTACCGCACATCTGACTGAGCTTGTTCTAGACATCTCCTGATGAACCCTGTCTTCCAGGCCAAAGTATATTCTTTAAAAGAGTCTTTCAGACTGGAGCAGATTTTCAATATGTTGCACTGTAACATAAATCAGTTTCAGAGAGGGGATTTTCTTAGATACTTTTGTTAATTCTCAGAGATATGCAGATGATAACTTTAATATGCTACATGTTTATGAGGAAATAACCATAAATGGGGCTAATAAAATCAGAGGCTAAGTCGCAGAGAGACAGGAGCCTGTTGGTGTCATTATATGGATGGCTTGAGAAATAACGAATAGTTTGCAATAAACATCCAGGCTTTTAGCATTGTGTTGTGTGTTTTCCTCTGTACACAACAACAACAACAAAATATTCAGAAACCACGCAGGCACAGCTGTGTCCCAAATAATCATATTTACTAAATATACATTTAAAACACCAATATAGGCCAAGACTATAACAGGGTTAAAAAAAACTAGATAAGTTCATGGAGGATAGGTTCATCAATGGATATTAGCCAGGATGGGCAGGGATGGTGTCCCTAGCCTCTGTTTGCCAGAAGCTGGGGATGGGCGACAAGGGATGGATCACTTGATGATTACCTGTTCTGTAGCACCTGGCAATGGCCACTGTCAGAAGACAGGATATTGGGCTAGATGGACCATTGGTCTGACCCAGTATGGCCGTTCTTACGCTCTTATGGGATGGATCACAAGACCCAGTTACATGCATACTGCTACTCTGACTGGTTGTTTGGTGATGAGTCATCCCTGAACTGCTGCCTGATTAAGCCATATGCATCGATGAGTCATTCCTGTACTAGGCTCCAGCAAATCCACAAGCCAGGAACTGGTTTGGTGACTCTCGGGGCATGTATATAAGCCTCACAGGAGGAACAGCAGCTCAGTCTATTCAATGTCTTATCAGGATTTGGAACTCACTTGTGCCTGATAGTGGCAACAAACTCCACAAGCCTTAGTCTGCTCTGGCCTTGTTCCAGCCCCATTCTGGCTCTGACCGCTAGGCCTGACCATCCCCTTCATGGTTTCTGACAGTGATTTCTGTTTGCTTCTAAAATATAGAACATGGTAAGTACCACTGGAGGGCACACAGGGATACTACCCTATTCCTACACTACAAGTGGCATTTTCAGAAGCTCTCAACACTGGCTTAACTCTGCTCCCATTGAAGTGAATGGGAGTTTCACCATTGAATTCAATGGGAGCAGCTTTAGGTTAATACTGCATGCTTTTGAAAATACCATCCCCAATTGCTAGTCCAAATCCTTTTAGATCTTCCCATCATTAGTTTAATTCAAGCATGGTTTATTGATCATTTTATTCCCTTTGCTACTCTTCCAAAGTCAGTTGCTTTGTTTGCAAATGCTTTTTTTCCTAAGTTTTCTTCAGTGTACAAGTTACTCTCTGAACGTCATTTTGAGTCACTTAAGCCCCGTTTAGCAAATTTGCAGCCAAGACAATAGTTGTGATGTTGTCTTCGTAAAGAAATAGGCAACATCATTATCAACTCTGAAACCTCCAATTATTTCCCTCCTTCCTTTTCCAGTCCCCACATGCAACCCCATCCGTTGATGGTGGTAGTGGTGTGGAGAGGAGGGGCAATTTCAGATTCATCCTCCGTTATGCTCCATTATGATAATTAAACTGCAAAGACTGAGCCAGAAAGATTTAAACACTGAGGTCTGACAATCTGCCTCTACCTATTTTTCCCTTTCACTTCATGTGAATACTTCCCAGCCGTTTGATATTCCGTACTCCCTTTGTGATTGATAAATGTGCATTTGTGCATAGGTGATTTTTCCACCTCTCTAGTCACACCAGCTAGTATACCTCCCATTGAGGTAATGGAAAGCAGCCTCTGCTTATCTCTGAGCAACACATTAAACAAAGCAACATAATGAGCTGCATTTTGTTGAGGGCTCTCCAGGTCCCCCAAATCCTTCTCAAATGTGATTGTTTATAAAATGTTTGATAAAAAATAAATGATGCTTTCAATTTAAACAAAATCTCACACTGTTACCAGTTTTAATAACAGTTTTGACAGATGAGATTTTCATCATCTGTTTTTTCTTTGTAAAGCCTTCTTCAATAAACTCAGAATGCTTTAAACTAACAGATGTGACTATAAAGTAAGGCTGAGCGTGAGACATCAGGAACTGAGGTTTGTCAAATGCCACATATATAAATTAATTCCTAGTTTAAGCTTCCTCTGAGCATCAGGACAGCTCCTGTACCCTACTAATGGTCACTGACCCTGCAAATACTTCATGTGAGGAGCTCAACTTAGGAGACCATTCAAGTGAATAAAGTTGCTTTAGTGCTTGCAAAATTAGGCCCTGCATGATGCAACTGTTATTGAGCAATGGTAAGTCAGGTATCTGAAACCAGGGCCCAACTTGGATGCATAGAGTTAGGTTTCAAAGCCCATAACTGGACACCCAAATAAGTGACCTGATTTCCATAAATATTGAGCACTCTCCAGCTTTCATGGATATTTAGCACTTTTAAACTCAAGCAACTCATTTTAATGCCTAAATATGGACCTTTGGGACTAATTTTAGGGAACCATTTTTTTAAAATATTGGACTAGGCTTCTCTATATTCACAGCATATGTCTGCTTATCCTCCAGCTCTAATCTATTTAGTTTCTCTTACTATTACGAATGTATCTAGCAGCCCTCCTGGAATCAATCTGAAGTGATGTTGATGTTTGAATAAATGATGAGCCATGATTTTTTTCATCTGTGAAAGGTTCAAAAATTAGAATTTTCAATGATATTCTGTTTGCTGTAAACAACTTATATTTACCAATTTGGAGAGGAGTTTTGCTTTGTTTAATGGGCTTTAAGCAATGCAATTTTGAAAGCTTGATTGCTTGTAAAGCCTAATACTGTTTGTTTTTAAGTTTCCAATGTTATTTCTAAGCTCTGCATATTTTTACCATTCCTCTTTCTCTACAGCGATAAACTAATCTATTGAGTTTGACTACGTTCCCCTACCACAGTGTGGCCTCTGTGCACCATACGGCTGATACAATCTGGCCATAGTCCTGGTATAAGAGGCCCTAGGAGGATGTCCCCAGTACAAGAGGGATCCCCTGGTAGCATAGAGTCTCTTCCCTCTGCTGCCAGTGTAGGAACATTGCCAAGGGTGAAAGTGTGAACCTCCACAGCTAAAGAGCAACACTCCACAGCAAAGAGTTATAACAGAACCATATCCTAATTGGCACAAAAGGGGAACACAATACATGCTGACTCGAGGATTATATACTACTTCTGGACAGAGGAAGCTTGTCCCACAGCCATTCAAACTGCTGAGAAGACCCACTTATGTCACAGCCACCATCTTGGCCAACACTGGGGATAAAACCAGTCTCTTCAGTGCTAAAGGCATGAGTTGCTACAGCTTGAGCTAAGGAAATAGGTTCTATATCTGCGGCTATACAGACTAATATCCTCTGAGAATCAGGCATTGAGGGCGACAATTACACACTGACTAGTGGCTTACCCTGGCACCGCTCCTTGATTTGCGCTGTGTGCTTTTCAGGGGTAGCTAAGGTTGTAGCCCCTAGTAGCAAATCAGTATAATACTTTAACAACAACAACAACAAAAGAAACGAAGGTGTAAACTGGGAGTAACTCCACTGAAGTCAATGGAGTTGCACTCGCGTAAAACTAAAACTAGTGCAAGTGAGAGAGGAGAATCAGGCCCTTGGATATGTCATACTATAACCAAAAGTTCACTACAAACATCCATCTTCCTAAAGTCCAGCCATCCTGAATCTCATATAATTCCTTCCAAATGACAAACCTTGCTCATGAAAGCAGTATTTTATATAGAAAGGAAAATACTGTATTGTCATCTGAGCCTGCACGCTGAGGAGCACTCCAAACTCTATGGAAATCAAATCACGTTGAATGTGCCCAGTACCTTGCAGAATTAATCAAGCGCTTAATGAATAATGGTCAAAATAACATTTTCAATGACCTACAGTGTGTTTTCCTCAGGACGGGGCTCTTGGAAAGCTTGTTTCTTTACGTAATTCTTACATAAATCTATTGCAATCAGGGCTAAAATAAAGGAGGAGAGAAGGTGAAGCTAGAATTCCATCCTCTTTTTTAAACATTGAGGGTCTTATCCTGGCCCCGATTCAGCAACACACTTGAAGTTTGTAATTAACTTTAAGATTATATGTAGACTCATTAAGCAGACAGAATCACTTGTGCGTAAAGTTAAGCATGTGCTTAAATAGGTTGCAGAATCAGAATCACTGTAAGGTGCTGAATCCTTCAAGCAAGAGCAATGGGGATGCTGCTGAAACCAATGAGAGATGAGGGTTTTTAGCATCTTGGAGGATCAGGTCTAAATATGTGAGTTTAATTGGTATAGTGAGAGGAGAGAAAGGAAGAGAAGTTCCCTGTGTCCAGTGCTTACCATTTCACTGTTCATGCTGTTATAGTTTCACTGAAATCCATTATAAACAGACTCCTCATGGCAAATCCTTCAGCCTGTTACAAGGAGTCAGAGAGGGTCATGCTATCTGGAAAAGGATGGAGCATGGTAGGAGATCCTGATGCCACGCTGATGTGATTATATACATTGTTCATATGTATTTATGTTTCTCAAAATGTGCATATCACCCTTGCTTCTTGGGCTTTTTGAACATAAAGGGTGAGATTTCCAAAAATGTCCCAGGGTCTTAGGAGCACCAGGCCTACCGAAAGTCAGTGAGACTTGTGCTTATATGTTACTTAGGAGTTTTTGAACATCTCACCCCAAATCCTTAAAAAATGTGAAATTAGTTGACCAGCATCTACCTAAATAAAATAGCCTCACGGCTGAGATATGCTGCACACATAAGCGTTCTACCTAATCATCCCCTCACTCAAAAGCCAGAGCAAACAGGTGCACTTTGCATCATGTCCTATAGGTAGAGGCCCCTCTAGCTATAGGCAAGCTAGGCAGCTGCCTAGGGTGGCAGATTTGGCCTGGCTGCCCCTCTGCCATGACAGATAACACCAATAGGGCTACAGTCTGCGGCAGCCTTCACCAGCTGTAACTGCTGAGTATATCTTTGAAGAAGCCCATGTAGCACACAATACAGTAATCCAGTCTAACATGCAAGAGACAAAGAATGGGCTTGTGGTTAAGGAACTAACTTGGAATTCAAGATCTGGGTTCAGTTCTTACCTCTGTCATAGACTCCCCGTATGACCTTGGGAGAGTCATCTAATCCTTCTCCGCCTTAGTTTCCCATCTGTAAAAGAGGGAAACTATTTGTCTGACTGTCTCTGAGTGTATGGGTATATACAGCACCTGCTGCAATAGTGTGTTCACCTTAGCTGGGGCCTCCTGCTGCTATTGTAACACAATTTAGAAAAAATGAATAAAGCATTCCATCCTCCTTCATGTAGGTGCTACTGCAATACAAATACGTAATGAGAATAATAACATCCATTAGGGTGCTGGCATGCAAATACAATAGCTCAATATAGAAAAAAAAAAGGGTGAGTGAAAGAAAAGTAGTTCCTTTCTGAACATCGTAACAATTCAAACACTAAGTTACTTGGGACTGTTGAGTTGGTAAGCAGAAACATAAATAATACTTTGGAAAATGAATTTTCCAAGAGACATAACTCTACTGAGATCCTCCCTGTTTGGTGCAGGCGAGGTTCACCAAGGACAAATTCTCAGTCTGAGGAGCCTCGGATATATATGTAAATTCTTGAAAAGATACATTATACTTATTTTTATTTGATGTTTTATTATAGAATCCCAGAGATTCAACGGAAATAACTTTCCATGGTTATATTTTATATCTTGAGATAGCTATATCTCCGATTCTTTACATTCGTTACATTCTTTCTTCTATGGAGCCATAAATGTAGTAATCTAGATCCTGATAAAAGCTTTAAAGCTATCCCATAGGATACTTGTGGTTGGAACTGATGGAACATTAGTGTCAAGGAAGCATATTATTTGAGTCTCAATATAATTAATAAACCCTTTCTTTCCCCTTACAGGAATGTACTAAATCTCCTACTCTTGTTTGTGTTGCGGCAAAAGATTTAGTTACCTCTAACAGAAAAAGATAGAGGGGGAAAAAAGATGAGAAAAGGGCTTTAAATATTTAACAGTTTAAACCCTACATAAATTGGAGATTTGAATAAAAAATCAGCCCAAGTAAATCTGTATGAAACTGGTGAACAGAAGGAATATACATGCTCAGAGGAATAGATTTTATGCCAAACATCAATCAATCGCAGCTCAAAGCCTATTTATAATACTGTGGGGGTTCTGGACGGTTGCACTTCACACTGTGAAGACCAATCCATGACATTATCTATTGAACAACTGAAGTATTTACAAATAATTAAAACTCTATTTGAAAATGGAGATGTTTTCCACAGCCTTTGTGTCCATATACCGGATCATCAATATCTGAGTGTGTAAATAATGACTAGTTAGTGTTGAGAGCCTGATGGAAAATTTCCCTTGAAATAAAGCTGTACCTTGTCTAATTGTCTGTCCATCTGTACAGATATATACCTACATCCACCATGGGCTTGACTTTTCTCTCACATTTCTCTTTTCTTACATTAAGAGTTACTCCAACAAAGTCAATAGAGTTACATCAGTGTAAATCTAGTGTGAGAGGAGGATAAGACATGTATAAGTTGCATTTCTCTCTTATAAAAGCTAGGCTGGGAATGTCACCAATTGAAAGGCTCTTGGTCTGATGTCATAAAATTGATGCAGAAGTTATTTCCTGGATCTACGCCTTAGATTCCTGGGAAATTGTCCTGATTTGCAGAAATTAATCAAGACAGAGATCCGATTAGAGTGAAGGCAATGAATGTATTTTCACACGATAGTTGCATAAACAAACACGCACCACAGAAATGTGATTCACAAGAATAATAGATGTAAAAGAAATGCAAAGAATTACTGCCTGGGTTGTGTTAACAAGTGAGCTATTTGAGGAAAGATGTACCAAGTGAGATGAACTGATTAAAAACAAATCGTTGCTATAACTTTCACAATAACAGTATGTATTATAATAACAATCCATAACCTGTACTGCCTCAACTCTGCGGTATTCCCTTGCCTTGTATAGCTGTCACCCTTTATTTTACAACATCTATTATAAAAGAACTTGTATTGTAAACAATTTGGTTTACCGTGCACAAAAAATACATGGATTAACTGATAGTCCTAAAAGGGCAAAACTGTCCGAACCCAGCAAATGCAGTGGGCCCCAGATGCAGCAGAACTGGTGAGGCTTATCTCTGTAGGAGTGAGAGGGTTGGGGAGCCAGTCTAGGGTAACTGCATCACCTATGTACTGCAGAACACAACTTATCATGGGCTTTCTGCATGGAAATGCACCTGGGGTATTGGGGACCAGTAGATCCCCAACCATGCAGAATCACCAGTCACTATCCACATGCACAAACCCCTCCGTTCAGGAAAGTATGTAAGCACATGCCTAGTTTAAGCATGTGAGTAGTTCTGTTGAAGTCAATGGGACTGATTATTCATTGCTTAAAGTTAGACACATGCTTAAGTACCTTTTCTAAATCAGGGACTAAACAAGCAGTAGAAGAGAAGAAAACTGCATTTCAGGTCAAGCTTATATGAGTTTCTCATGACCAGAGCTGGCATTATGTCTTTGACTAGCCCATAACAGGAGTAACATTTCAAAGGAAACTTTTCATTACTTATTCAAATATTAAAATAGTTTAATTTTAATATTTTGTTTCTTTTTGTTGTTGTTGTTGATGATGATGATGTTGTTATTATTTTAATTGTATAGTAAACACCTATCCCCAGATATCTGACTCCAGATATTTTATTTGAAATTAAACAATACAAGAGAACAAAAATAAAATCCTTGAAGTCATGCAGATGGCCCAACCAAAAAGTCATGAAAACTAATGTAAACTTGACAATACTACTACATATAACAATAATAATTAATAGACCCTTGAGGCCTACAAATACTGGTTTGGCATCAGGTGGGGAATAGACTGACAAACCAACCCAATAAAGAGAATACAGGCAAATCAATAATTAATATGAACAGCATCAAAGGGGCCTCAGAAGAGCTTAGTTGGATTGCAGGCTCCTCACCCAGCTGGATGTGTTGTGCGGAGGCAGGTTGACATCATGCAACTGTCCAAACAAACAAAGTTCTAAACAAACTTGACTGACAGAACTGTTCCCTGAACTGCAGAACATGTTTCAAAAAGGAAGAGACGGTGGAGCATGTGTTGAGCTTCTGAAGGATCCTGACTGAGAGAGAATATATGAACAGGCACAATGAGGTTGCCAGTTGTCTGCATTGGAGCCTCTATGGCAAGTACAGATTTAAACGAACTATGAAGTATCATGACCACTGAACTGAAAGCACTCTAGAGAATGAAAACTCTAAGTTTTTATGGGATTTGGCAATTGTCACAGACAGAACAGTGTAGAAAAGAAGACAAACAAGACCACGTTAATTGATATTGCCATACCATCAGACAGAAACATAAAAAACATAAAAACATAAAAAAGAAACAAGAAGAGAAGAGTTCTGCCACAGGGTGGAACAATTATTATGGAAAACTAGAACAAAGATGATTCCAGTGATTTTTGGACCACTTGGAGCGATCCCTAAGGGTATGAATGAGCAGCTCAAGAACACATTAGGCGTGCAAGACATCACAATCAGTGATCTCCAGAAGACAGTGCTCTGAGGCACTGTGAGTCATCCTTTAAGGAAAATCAAAGAAGAATGAGTGCACTTGAGCACCTAAAATTCAGGAATTCTGGGAAGGCTTTTACAAAACTCCTGACTGCCTGTAGTGCTCCCTCCCTTTCAGGTCCAGAGGGAGGCACCTCTGCCTCACTACTGCAGACCACAATATTGGAGCTCTGGCCATCTGGGCAGGCAGAGCAAACAACGCAGTCTATAGCTCTCAATCTTCAAGATGGAGTACTAGCAACAGTCTGGTGCAGACCTTCTGGCCTAGGGTGAGTAAGCAGCCAGCCCCAGCTGTGGGGCAGCAGCAGGGGATAGTGGGACCTGGGCCCACCCTACTCCACAGTGTCCCAACCCAGGGCCCTGGTCATGGCAGGAAGTCCCACCACAGGGTCAACAAGGAAAACACAAACTCGCTGCCTCACATCCTTGCAGCACAACTGGACTAAAGTCTGGTTCCCCTGGGCTATTTCCTATCTAACTCTGCTGGCATTGCTCCTTTGGCACTGGGCTGTCTCACCACTTCTCAGTCAGGTGGCATTGCCTCTGGAAATTCCTTGGAGCCTTCTGCCTCCTGGGATCTTTACTTGATCTACAACTTAGCAAGTGGGCATTCAGAATCTACACTAAGTTCAGTTTCTAGAGGGTATCAAGGTGTAGCTCCTCAAGCAGAATGCTTTACACTCCAGTCTAAAGGGGCTTAATTCTGTGCCCATGGATGTCAATGACAAAGCACCTACTGACTTCAATGGGGAAGGGGCAAGGCCAATATGACAGAGACATTGATACAAGTACCAAGGTCTGCATAGAAAAGAAAATGCTGCACTCCTCTCAACACCAGCAGCTGACAAAGAGACCTTAGTCGCAGTTGCCACATAAACATCCAACCACAGCCACAGCAGGATCACCAAAATACAAACCTGAGTAACTAAATGCAAACAATCATGCAAATATAATCATCAGCAGCTCTTCTGGTTGCCTCTGCTGATTTACCAACATTACCCCTCAATCTTTTATAATTCCAATTAGCTAAGTTTCAGCCAGCTAGCCCTTATTCATGTATTAATCACAAACAGACAATGGATCATCCACTGCACCACCCAGTTCATATGAGAGGGAGACAAGAGGTCCTGACTCTCCTTACATTGGTGTAGCTCCATGATTTTAGTGAAGTCCCTCCTCATTTCCACTGGAGAATCAAGCCCATGGATCATAATGTCATCAGCATACTTTCTAACACCGTTATATACACATTATACTGAAGGGTTGTGATGTACCCCACATAAGATTGATAGATGTATAGATTCCAAGGCCAGAAGGGACCATTGTGATCACCTAGTCTGATCTCATGTATAACACAGGCCACAGAACTTTCCCAAAATAATTCCTAGAGCTATCTTTTGGAACATCCAATTTTTCCCCTTTTAAAAATAAAATAAAATGAAAGGTAATTTTGAAACAAAAAGTAATTTTGAATAAAAAATGTTGATGTCAATGATGCTAACAATGTTTCAGCGACTTATAGGACAAGGGAGGGTGAGCTTCTTTTGGCTTCTTCTACCTCTTTTTTTAATAAGTGAAATAAAATACTAAATCTTTTACTTTGATAAGGACTATCCCTATTAAAAACACTTTAGAGATGTGGCACTAATATAACTAGTTTCACTCAAGGTTCCTGAATTCTAATGCCCTGTGATAGGCTGGCTTTCTTTCACTAGTGTTTCTTCATTTTTACAGAAGAAACAGGCAGCTCTGAAACTCTTTAAAGAAACCTAAGTGATTCTTCACAAGGTGAATTGCAAAGCAAAAAAAAAAAAAAGACTTTTTCCCTCATGGATTTTCAAATATATGCAGCACAAAAACAAAAGAGTAAAGCAGCAAGAGGAAAGATTAGAGAAGAGTTGAAGGCAGACACCCCCAAACTTTTGGGAACTTCACATCTAGGTCTGGACCTCAACCGGTCCCTTCCCCTGAACCAAGAACCCAGATTTCAAAACCCCTAAACTTTGAGACAGTTTGGATTTAGATCTGAACCAGGGGGCCTTTATGTTTCCATAAACAATTTATGGGGTCTCTCCTGGAAGACCATTCAGAAACATCACCTATTGCAGAATGAGGTTTTCCATTTGCTTAGAGGTGTTTCCTGCAGAGACCATATTATATCCAGAGGCATCCCCAGAAATGTTTCACACTGTACGCACAACTGAACCACTCTCACTTTAACTTACATGGCATCTACATATATTCTTTTTTATCCTACATAGGCAAAATTCTCTCATGTCCAGTTCCCCCGCTAGGGCTCCCTGAAACTCCCAGCGAGCTCCCCCATGCAAGCACCAACTGCAAGTCTCCATACTTGTAGCAGGTCTTGAGACTGCCGCTGCATGAGACCTGTGGCCAGGTAGGGACACATGCTACTGGAAGCAGGGTAAGGATGGGCAGGTCCTGGTGAGGACCCATAGTGCAGGAGCCAGCTCCACAGCAGCAGTGAGGAGAAGCAGTACTGACCGCCTCACTGCCCACTCAGGTTTGGTCCAGCAGCCTCTCCATCTTGACCGTACCTAAGGGCCAGACCTGAGCAGTACTGTGACCCCTAGGTGCCACATCAATTTGGAGGACAGGTCCATCAATGGCTATTAGCCACAATGGGCAGGGATGCAAAACTGTGCTCTGAAGTGTCCCTAGCCTCAGTTTGCCAGAAGCTGGGAATGGGTGATGGGATGGATCACTTGATGATTACCTGTTCTGTTCATTCCCTCTGGGGCACCTGGCATTGTCCACTTTCAGAAGACAGGATACTGGGCTAGATGGACCATTGGTCTGACCCAGTATGGCTGCTCCTATGTTCACAGTGCCACTCACTCAAACCCAAACGGGCAGTGAGGTGGCCAGCGCTGCTTCTCACTGCTGACGTTGGGCTAACTCCTGCACCAATACCTGAACCCGACCCACTGGAGTGCAGATTGGCTCCCCCACACACACACAAACTGGGCCCCATCCACGTGCCTCGTTTGCCTATACCTTAATCCAGCCTTGACAATAGTATGCACTATGAGTAAAGTGCAACGCCACAGTTACATCAATGTTTTATGAACTATGCTGACTACCAGTCTACTCCTAGATGCAATTCAAGGTGTTGGTTTTGATCTGTAAAGTTCTATATGGTTTAGGTCCTGATTATCTAACAGACATGCCTCTCTCTCCTTATTTTCCATCCTGACAGTTGAGATCAGCTGCATGCCCCTAGATTTGTATGTGTGCGGGGGCTGGAGGAAGGAAGAATTTAGTGGGGAGCACTTGACTCCAGAACACACTTTCTCAGAGTTTCTAGAGATGTAGTTAAACAGATTTTTGAAGAAGGGTCTAGCTTCAGGAGCAGATTGTGTGTTTAACTCAGGAGTTGGCTGTGTTTTCTTTAGCTGACTTTGTGCCACTTTTGTTATAGTTTAATTTCTGTGGTTTCACTAATGTGGTGAGAAGAGAGAAACTGGCTCCTTCCTTGGAAGAAATGTTGATGTTCCTTTTTAATTTCTGTAATGACATCTAGATATTATGGTGATGAGAGCCTTAGAAGTACATATGATAATCATTATAATCAAGCACATGTATCTGGGGAACGTAATAGGTACCGTTTGTAAATTAGAAAATAAATGTGCTAAAGTCTTCTAATATTAATTTCCACTCTTTGAGATTAAAGCACTGAATTTGAGCAGGGCCTCAATCCAGCATTCTATATTTAGGCACACTTTTGCCCCCACAATTAAATGCAAATAGATTAATTGTGCCCACAATTGTTTTTCCCACAATTGCACCCATTTAGGGCCTGATCCAAAGTCCAACAAATTCAGTAAAAAGACTCCCATTGGTTTTGGATTGCCTGATTCACCTTATTACCTGGTTACATCTACAGACCTGTAGAAAGGCATCTCAATGTGTGCAGTAGCCAGGGCCGGCTCCAGGCACCAGCCCACCAAGCTTGTGCTTGGGGCGGCACCTGGATGGGGGTGGCGCAGCGTGGCACTCCGGCTCCAGCCGCTGGGGAGAGTGGAGCCGCAGTAGGCTCGCCGCCCTCCCCGCGGCGCTCTGGCCACCGGGGAGAGCGGGGCCCCGGCCGGGTTTGCCGCCCTCCCCCCAGCGCTCTGGACGCCGGGGAGAGCGGAGCCCCGGCCGGGCTCTCCGCCCTCCTCCTGGGGCTCTGGACGCCGGGGAGAGCGGAGCCCTGGCCGGGCTCGCCACCCTCCCCCCGGTGCTCCGGCCGGTCGGGAAGAGCGGCCCGAGGCTGGGATCGGCGCCCTCCCCTGCCGCGCTGGGGGGGCGGGGGAGGCTTTTTTGCCTGGGGCAGCAAAAAAGCCAGAGCCGGCCCTGGCAGTAGCAGGCACAATTAATGTCAGACGTAACTTTGCACAACATTATTGTAGGCCATTTGGGGGTGAAAGCTATTAAAATAAAAGTAATGGGCCAGACTTGCCACTGCGCTACTTCAGTTTTATGGTGGTGTAACTTCACTGAAATCAATGGTGTTACAGCAGAATAAAAGTGGGATAATACAGTGGGGGATAAGGCCCGCTAATTCATTTGTCATTATGTCTTTAGAATAACAGTATACACGGGCATTACAGTTCTAAGAAACCATATTCATATAGTAAAGCCCAGAACAACCAGATTTAGGATTATATGATCTGTTGAATTGGGGAATTTAACTTTGTTAAATAAATAAATAAATGAATGAATGAGAATTGCCTTCCTGGCTGGAATGTTGGTAAGACGAACAACTATATGTTTCTGCCTCACTACACAGCCTATTGATTTTATAAGTCATCAATGTATATTGTCTGTCTATATTATTAACAGGACAAGCAGGAGGTGCACATAGTTATCTGACAGCATAAGCCAGTTGTCCCATGCTGTGCCCTATGGGAAGCCACTGATTCTTACACTTGGAGCAGGGACAATGCAACTTAATCAGACTGACAGGAAACAGGCAGCAATTACAGTGTGCAGCTACATCTGCTGGGTTCCACTTCACTGAAGGAAGAGTTATCTCAATTTTAATGTACATCCCTTTTTCATGTTTCATTTAACCTCTGCTGTATTATTAAATACATCAAAATATAATGACAGTCGTTAAAAAAGAAAAAGAGGACATTTCGGATATTTTGGACTCTACCCCCTACATCTGTAATTTAATGGCATCAGTTTTACTTTCCTGTAACGTTTTACAGCAGTTAATGATTAATTTAGTATATATAGTTTTTTTTTAATAGCAAGTATAGACCCAATCCTGCTACTACCAAAGTCAATGGCAAAATAGCTATTGAGTCAATGAAAGCAGGAGCCGGATTCATATTACTATATGTTGTTAACGTTGACATTAGGGGAAAGCTATCTCAATAGTTGGTTGGTTCGCCCAAATTCTTCTGGTGTTGTCTAAAGGCTCTTGTTGTTCAAGCATCTAATTTATAAAGCAGTAATTCTGAACTCGTGATGCAACTGTGTAAAAACTTGGGGAATATTCTGCCTCAGAAAATAATGGAAGTTTCACTACTGGGTCTAGGAACTCACCCTTTAAGCATCAATGTGTAATATAGCTACCAAATTCTGAGTGAGCCTGGCTAGCTCAGTCGATAGAGCATCAGACTTAATTTGAGGGTCCAGAGTTTAAGTCCCTTGTCAAGCAATAAGATTCTCCCCCCACCTTGTATGCCCAAGGACCTTCAAAAGGTGTGTCATTAAAGTGCTCTTAGACTTCTGAGGCACAGAAAAGTGGCATGAGACACACAGATCAGTAGTAGAGCTGGCAATGGAATGCAGATGTCCTGACTCCCCATTCTATGCATAAGCCATAATTGTACCTCCTGTTTTATTACTTCCTTTTCTTCTTTCTGTCCTTACTTTTGTCACATCTTTTTTCTTCACCAATTTCACACTCTCTCTAGCCCTTTCCAACAGCCCTTACACATTTTTTCACTGTGCCTCTTCCTCCATTGATCCAAATGTTTGCCATTGTCTCCTGAATTTCTTGTTAACCTCTCTACTTCTGTCTCCCTCACACCATGACTGCCTTCTGGGAGAGCACGGTCCCTCACTCCTGTGCTCTGGAAAGAATTGCAGGGGATGGTTTAGAACTGTAGCACATTCTGCTGCTTAGCATGCTTCCCACAGCAGCCAGGAGAAGAGGCGGCTGGAAAACGAGAATTTAATTTCTGGTTAAGACAAGAAAATCGATCCCGGAAGTGCTCGCAGTCGGCGCCGGTTCTCCAGCTCGCCGAGAGGAGTACGCGGCATCGACGGGGGAGCCTTCCTGCCGCGTCTGGACCGCGGTAAGTTCGGACTAAGGTACTTCGAATTCAGCTACATTATTAACGTAGCTGAATTTGCGTACTTTAGTCCGAAGTGGGGACTTAGTGGGGACCAGGCCACTATAACAAAAAACAAACGTAACTGAAGTCGACTTAGTTAAATCCACTTACCATGAATCATAGAATCATAGAATATCAGGGTTGGAAGGGACCTCAGGAGGTCATCTAGTCCAACCCCCTGCTCAAAGCAGGACCAATTCCCAACTAAATCATCCCAGCCAGGGCTTTGTCAAGTCGGGCCTTAAAAACCTACAAGGAAGGAGACTCCACCACCTCCCTAGGTAACGCATTCCAGTGCTTCACCACCCTCCTAGTGTTATAGTGTTTCCTAATATCCAACCTAGACCTCCCCCACTGCAACTTGAGACCATTGCTCCTTGTTCTGTCATCTGCCACCACTGAGAACAGCCAAGCTCCATCCTCTTTGGAACCCCCCTTCAGGTAGTTGAAGGCTGCTATCAAATCCCCCCTCATTCTTCTCTTCTGGAGACTAAACAATCCCAGTTCCCTCAGCCTCTCCTCATAAGTCATGTGCTCCAGACCCCTAATCATTTTTGTTGCCCTCCGCTGGACTCTTTCCAATTTTTCCACATCCTTCTTGTAGTGTGGGGCCCAAAACTGGACACAGTACTCCAGATGAGGCCTCACCAATGTCGAATAAAGGGGAACGATCACATTCCTCGATCTACTGGCAATGCCCCTACTTATACAGCCCAAAATGCCGTTAGCCTTCTTGACAACAAGAGCACACTGTTGACTCATATCCAGCTTCTCGTCCACTGTGACCCCTAGGTCCTTTTCTGCAGAACTGCTACCTAGTCATTCGGTCCCTAGTCTGTAGCAGTGCATGGGATTCTTCCGTCCTAAGTGCAGGACTCTGCACTTGTCCTTGTTGAACCTCATCAGGTTTTTTTTGGCCCAATCCTCTAATTTGTCTAGGTCCCTCTGTATTCGATCCCTACTCTCTAGTGTATCTACCACACCACCTAGTTTAGTGTCATCTGCAAATTTGCTGAGAGTGCAGTCCACGCCATTCTCCAGATCATTAATAAAGATATTAAACAAAACCGGCCCCAGGACCGACCCTTGGGGCACTCCGCTTGAAACCGGCTGCCAACTAGACATGGAGCCATTGATCACTACCCATTGAGCCCGACGATCTAGCCAGCTTTCTATCCAACTTACAGTCCATTCATCCAGCCCATACTTCTTTAACTTGGCGGCAAGAACACTGTGGGAGACTGTATCAAAAGCTTTGCTAAAGTCAAGGAATAACACATCCACTGCTTTCCCCTCATCCACAGAGCCAGTTATCTCATCATAGAAGACAATTAGGTTAGTCAGGCACGACTTCCCCTTGGTGAATCCATGCTGACTGTTCCTGATCACTTTCCTCTCCTCTAAGTGTTTCATAATTGATTCCTTGAGGACCTGCTCCATGATTTTTCCAGGGACTGAGGTGAGGCTGACTGGCCTGTAGTTCCCCGGATCCTCCTTCTTCCCTTTTTTAAAGATGGGCACTACATTAGCCTTTTCCAGTCATCCGGGACCTCCCCCGATCGCCATGAATTTTCAAAAATAATGGCTAATGGCTCTGCAATCTCATCCGCCAACTCCTTTAGCACCCTCGGATGCAGCGCATCCGGCCCCATGGACTTGTGCTCGTCCAGTTTTTCTAAATAGTCCTGAACCACTTCTTTCTCCACAGAGGGCTGGTCACCTTCTCCCCATATTGTGCTGCCCAGTACAGCAGTCTGGGAGCTGACCTTGTTCGTGAAGACAGAGGCAAAACAATAATTGAGTACATTAGCTTTTTCCACATCCTCGGTCACTAGGTTGCCTCCCTCATTCAGTAAGGGGCCCACACTTTCCTTGACTTTCTTCGTATTGCTAACATACCTGAAGAAACCCTTCTTGTTACTCTTAACATCTCTTGCTAGCTGCAACTCCAAGTGTGATTTGGCCTTCCTGATTTCACTCCTGCATGCCTGAGCAATATTTTTATACTCCTCCCTGGTCATTTGTCCAATTTTCCACTTCTTGTAAGCTTCCTTTTTGCGTTTAAGATCAGCAAGGATTTCACTGTTTAGCCAAGCTGGTCGCCTGCCAAATTTACTATTCTTTCTACACATCGGGATGGTTTGTTCCTGCAACCGCAATAAGGATTCTTTAAAATATAGCCAGCTCTCCTTTGCCCTTCATGTTATTCTCCCAGGGGATCCTGCCCATCTGTTCCCTGAGGGAGTCAAAGTCTGCTTTTCTGAAGTCCAGGGTCCGTATTCTGCTGCTCTCCTTTCTTCCTTGTGTCAGGATCCTGAACTTGACCATCTCATGGTCACTGCCTCCCAGGTTCCCGTCCACTTTTGCTTCCCCTACTAATTCTTCCCTATTTGTGAGCAGCAGGTCAAGAAAAGCTCTGCCCCTAATTGGTTCCTCCAGTACTTGCACCAGGAAATTGTCCCCTACGCTTTCCAAAAACTTCCTTGATTGTCTGTGCACCGCTGTATTGCTCTCCCAGCAGATATCAGGGTGATTAAAGTCTCCCATGAGAACCAGAGCCTGCGATCTAGCAACTTCTGCTAGTTGCCAGAAGAAAGCCTCGTCCACCTCATCCCCCTGGTCTGGTGGTCCAACCACGACATCACCCTTGTTGCTCACACTTCTCAACTTTATCCAGAGACTCTCAGGTTTTTCTGCAGTTTCATACCGGAGCTCTGAGCAGTCATACTCCTCTCTTACATACAACGCAACTCCCCCACCTTTTCTGCCCTGCCTGTCTTTCCTGAACAGTTTATATCCATCCATGATAGTACTCCAGTCATGTGAGTTATCCCACCAAGTCTCTGTTATTCCAATCGCATCATAGTTCCCTGACTGTGCCAGGACTTCCAGTTCTCCCTGCTCGTTTCCCAGGCTTCTTGCATTTGTGTATAGGCACTTAAGATAACTCATCGATCGTCCCTCTTTCTCAGTATGAGACAGGAGTACTCCCCTCTTGCACTCTCCTGCTTGTGCTTCCTCCCAGGATCCCATTTCCCCACTTACCTCAGGGCTTTCGTCTCCTTCCCCCGGTGAAGCTAGTTTAAAGCCCTCCTCACTAGGCTAGCCAACCTGCTGGCGAAGATGCTCTTCCCTCTCTTCGATAGGTGGAGCCTGTCTCTGCCTAGCACTCCTCCTTCTTGGAACACCATCCCATGGTCAAAGAATCCAAAGCCTTCTTTCCAACACCACCTGCGTAGCCATTCGTTGACTTCCACGATTCAATGGTCTCTACCCAGGCCTTTTCCTTGCACAGGGGGGATGGACGAGAACACCACTTGCGCCTCAAACTCCTTTATCCTTCCCAGAGCCACGTAGTCTGCAGTGATCCGCTCAAGGTCATTCTTGGCAGTATCATTGGTGCCCACGTGGAGAAGCAGGAAGGGGTAGCAATCCGAGGGCTTGATGAGTCTCGGCAGTCTCTCCGTCACATCATGTATCCTAGCTCCTGGCAAGCAGCAGACCTCTTGGTTTTCCCGGTCGGGGCAGCAGATAGATGACTCAGTCCCCCTGAGGAGGGAGTCCCTGACCACCACCACCCTCCTCCTCCTCTTGGGAGTGGTGGTCATGGAACCCCCATCCTAGGACAGTGCATCTTTTGCCTTCCAATCGGTGGAGTCTCCTTCTGCTCCCTTCCCTCAGATGGGTCATCTAGTCCACTCTCCGCATTAGTACCTGTGGAGAGAACATGGAAATGATTGCTCACCTGTATCTCCATTGCTGGTACATGGACGCTCCTCTTTCTCCTTCTGGAGGTCACATGCTGCCAAATTTCTTCACTATCCTTCTGTCCCTGCTGTGCCTGCTCTGAATCTTCAGAACACGGTGACCATGGTGACTACGCTGCACGGTGTTGACGGGAGAGCATCTCCTGTCAACTTCCCAGCTTCTCGGGGAGGTGGAGTACACAAATCAATGGGTGAGTGCTCTCCCATCGATTTACCATGTCTTCACCAGACCCGCTAAATCGACACTCGCTGCAATCTACCGGTAAGTGCCAATCTACTGGTAAGTGTAGACATGCCCTTAGTCTCCTTCTCTGGCCCAATCTATATTTAATTATTTATACAAAGTGGAACAATTCCAACAAGACTCATAGCTTGGTCGTTAAGAGTCCTTAGCTAGAAAGTAGGAAGCATTGATTGATGTCACTGCCCTGAATCAGCCAGAGCAGGGATTTGAATATAGGTGTCTCTGATCTTAGGTAACTTCCTTAGCCACCAGACCATCGGATCTTCTAGAGGGCTGTTCTCTGATGAGAAATTCCATCCTGGATCTGAAGTTAAATTAGTTGAAACATACATTTCCACAAAACTTTTTGGTTTTGACAAAAACAGCATTTTTGAACAGGAAAGCTGTGTTGAAATGTTTTTGACCAGCTGTAACTAAGATTATAATTATAATATTCTCAAGGTCCTTCAACAAAGGCTCTTAAGCAAAGTAAGCTGTCATGGGATAAGAGGGAAGGTCCTCTCATGGATTGGTAACTGGGTAAAAGATAGGAAACAAAGGGTAGGAATAAATGGTCAGTTTTCAGAATGGAGAGAGGTAACTAGTGGTGTCCCCCAGGGGTCTGTACTGGGACCAGTCCTATACAACATATTCATAAATGCTCTGGAAAAAGGGGTAAACAGTGAGGTGGCAAAATTTGCAGATGATACAAAACTACTCAAGATAGTTGAGTCCCAAGCATACAGAGAAGAGCTATAAAAGGATCTCACAAAACTGGGTGGCTGGGCAAGAAAATGACAGATGAAACTCAATGTTGATAAATGCAAAGTAATGCACATTGGAGAACATAATTCCAACTACACATATAAAACAATGGGGTCTAAATTAGCTGTTACCACTCAAGAAAGAGATCTTGGAGTCACTGTGGATAGTTCTCTGAAAACATCTGCTCAATGTGCAGCAGCAGTAAAAAAAGTGAACAGAATGCTGGGAATCATTAAGAAAGGGATGTATAATAAGACAGAAATATCATATTGCCTCTATATAAATCCATGGTACACCCACATCTTGAATACTGCGTGCAGATGTGGTCCCCCCATCTCAAAAAAGATATATTGGAATTGGAAAAGGTACAGAAAAGGGTAACAAAAATTATTAGGGGTATGGAACGGTTTCCATGTGAGGAGACATTAATAAGACTGGGACTTTTTAGCTTGAAAAAGAGACAACTAAGAAGATATGATTGAGATCTATAAAATCATGACTGGTGTGGAGAAAGTAAATAAGGAAGTGTTATTTACTCCTCCTCATAACACACGGACTAGGGGTTACCAAATGAAATTAATAAGCAGCAGTTTTAAAACAAACAAAAGGAAATATTTTTTCACACATCGCAAAGTCAACCTGTGGAACTCCCTGTCAGAGGATGTTGTGAAGGCCAAGACTATAACAGGGTTCAAAAAAAGAACTAGATAAGTTCATGGAGGATAGGTCCATCAATGGCGATTAGCCAGAATTGGCAGGGATGGTGTCCCTAGCCTCTGTTTGCCAGAAGCTGGGAATGGGCGACAGAGGATGGATCATTTGATGATTACCTGTTCTGTTCATTCCTTCTGAGGCATCTGGCATTGGCCACTCTCGGAAGAAAGGATACTGGGCTAGACGGACCTTTGGTCTGACCCAGTATGGCCGTTCTTATATTCTTATGTACCCTACTTTAATTCTTTATTAATCAAGTCCCATATCAGTCACTCCATTATCTTGCCTAGGATCGATGCCAGACTAACAAGCCTATAATTAGCCAGGTCACCCATTTATCCCTTTGCACAACAGTAGCTTTCTTCACGTTTTCTGGAACTTTCATGGTGTTCCAAGACTGATTGAAAATCAAAATTAATGGTCCAGTGAGATCTTTAGACAACTCTTTTAAAACTCTTGGATGCAATTTATCTGGACCTGCTGATTTAAAAAGGTCTAACTTAGTAGATTCAGTTTAACATCATCCTGAGATACTAGTGGGAATGAAAGAGTGTTATCATATGATGTGAGTATATCATCCAATTTTTTCCCAAATATGGAACAGAAATATTTATACAACACTTCTCCCTGTTCTACATTACTCTTGACACTTCACCCATTTCCACCTAGTAATGGACCAATACACCCTGCACCATCCAGCAGAACTTTGCCAGCATGGGGGAAAGGAGTACAGGCTACATATTGTAACAGGGTGTACCACACTCTATCAGCAAGCCTAGAGGGATTGTGCAGGTGTGAAGCACAATTCCTACATGAGCTTCCATTGAGGCAGTTCACACACCTCCTACTATGGCCAATGTCTTAAAGCCACAATGTGGCCTAAAATGTCTAGTGAGCCACATCATACCCCTAGGTGGGCTACATCTTGCATGGGGGCAGGGAAACTCTCACTCAGTTTCCCTAGATTTCTTCTATCAAAATTTGTCCTCTGTGAAACTGGCTGGGATCAGCCTCCTAAAAGAACAGATCCCAGGAGATCCCATGTGGCATTGTGATCTGCACAGAAGAGCTGTGCTCCATACTGAGGCTATATCTATACTACGAGCTAGGGGGCGTGATTCCCCTGTTTGTGTATACATACTTGCGCTAGCTCTCATCAAGCTAGTACGAGTATAGATAGCAGTGTAGCCGCAGTAGCACAGGTAGTGGCAATGGCTTAGCTGTGCCGCGTATGTACCCACCAGTTTCATTCGGGTTTGTACTTGGCATGGCTAAGCCGCACTTCCACTGCTGCTACTCACGCTACTGTGACTGCACTGCTATTTATACGCAAACTAGCTTGATAAGCGCTCGTGTGAGTATGTGTTCATGAGTAGGGGCATCACAACCCTAGCTCAGAGTATAGAAGTAGCCTTTGTCCTGTCTGGTCCAGTGACAACACGGTTCCTGTGAGAGCCACGCTGCCAATAAAAATACTAGCTCTTATATAGTGCTTTTCATCTGGAGATCTCAAAGCACTTTACAAAAGAGAAGCTTTCTTTCTGCTCACCCCAGAACTCCACTAAAAAGGGGATTCCACCATACAGAGGACAAACCTGAGTAGGCAGGTAACTTGGCATCTAACTCACTCTCCAAAGACCTGGGACTGGAAGAGATGCTGCTGCAGAGGGTGGCCATCCTCTTCCAACCTTGCTTCCCTCATTCCCTACCTCACCCCATCCCTAATAAGGTAGCTCACCCCCATCCCCTGTGGAGCCCCTGCATAAGGAAGATGAAGGCAGAATTACAGGTGATGAGGAGGGAGAATGATGCCACACTCCTCATGCCACATAATCCACTGAATCCCCATACTCTGCTCACAGAAGCAGAGGGTATATTATGGCCCTAAGTGATTGCAGATAATTTGTACCATTATGATACTGAATTTGGTGCATATTACTAGATGATACACATGAGTGATCTCTAAGGTTGTAAACTAAAGTGCAGCACACTATCTTGCATTATTTGAGAAACATCATGGGCTGTGCCAGAGCTTCTGTCACACAAGCCATTGTGCCACCCCATCAGAGGGCACAGGACATGCTTCCATCAGCAGTACACCCCATCAGCTAGCTAGTGTGGAAAGGGATGGGACCATGGCCTTGCTTCCTTGAGTTTCTAGCACTGCTAGCCATGCTAGCCTCAGACACAGTCCTTGTGCTCAGAAGAGGGCAGGGGCCTTGATTGTTCTTTATAGGGGCACAAAGATGGGAGTTGTCTCTTTTAGCCCTTCTTCTACTTGTGCATGCATAGAGGGTTCAGGCACAATCTGGTCCTAAGTAACTAATATGTTACATTTGTTTTTATAAAGTGCCTAAAAGCATTCAGGCATCTGCTAAGAAATTACTTACTATTCATTATTTACAATTTGGTTCTGGGGCTTGTTATGTCTTAAACCAGCCTCACAATTTGAGAAATTTTCCTTATGGCATAATAAGTTTTTGTAGATGTATATATACTGTTTCTATTAGACATTCTATTCTTATATTGACATATACTGTCTGCTGCCCTGGCACTCAGGCTCACTACCTTCGAGCCAGTTTTGATTCCTTCTTCTCCTTTTTCTCAGACATCCAGACTGTTACCAACTCTTTGTGTCTCTTCATCCACAATTGATCAAAAACTCTCCCTGTCATAACTCTTCCTTTCTATCTAGGTGACTAATGTACTTGCCCATGTCTCTGCTTTGACTAGATTTGCCTGCTCCCCTCGGGCTCTCCCATATCATTTCCCTCCAGTGTATTGAAACTACAGCAACTAAAATAATCTTGGTACCATTTCAAATCCCTCCACTGGCTCCCCGTGGCTCGGTAAATCAAGTTTAAAGTTCTCACATCCCCTTTACTCCACCACTGATGTCCACCCCCACAACCCCTTTCAGTTCCATCTCCGACTGCTGCCTTCATGCATTCTTCTCGGTTGCCCCTTCAGCAATGACCTCCTAAACCTAGTGCACCAGGCCCCTGATTTATTCTATAAAGTTATCAAACACCCCATCAAACACTACCTTCTCGTGCCCATCAATTTATAAGAGGCAAGGGACAGGAAAGAGAAAAAGAAAGGAAAGAAAATGCCACATCAACACCATCTCTCTAGTTTCCCAGTAGGCCTTTGTCTTATCTGTATTATGCAAACACTAAGCAGGTGCTGAAATTTAAGCTCATGAACAGTCCAACTGAAGTCAACTCAAAAATCCCCAAACTCAATGGAACTACTTATGTGTTTACACTTGAGTACATGCTTAAGTGTCTGAAGGATTAGGGCCTTAGCTGTAAACTCTCCCGGGCAGCAGTATCTTGTATTTGTGTCTTGTACAATACTGAGTACAAAATAACAAACAAACATAATAATAATCCTGCTCCTTATCAGCATCCTAGATATGGAGTGAATAATCATCATTTACTAATTTGACATTTTGCTCACTGGGAGAGCCACATTTTAGGCCAGATTCTCAGCTGGTGTAAATCAGCATAGCTTTACTGAGTTCAATGGTGCTACTCTGATTTATACCAATTGAGGGTCTGGCCCCTTGATGAATGTTCTGGGGAAACATCAGTCATACAATCTTACTCCAGTGTACTTCCGAGAATGCACATAGACCAGACTACAGGACACTCAGTCTAACATAGCAGACAAAAACAACAAGCAGTCACAATTTCAGTTCATTTTATACTGATAAGGCTTCTTAAGATAAAGGGTGGAAAGATTTTGACTGATATCAGTGTGAAAAGTCAGCATGCTTGCAGGTAAAGCTCTAACAAAAGCTGCAGCCAATAATGCAATGGCAGAGGTAATTCTATGGCTCCAGCCTTCAGCAAGATGCAGCAAGTCACAAAGCAGATGCTTGAGTTTCATTTTTGGTTTTAAAAAATCTAAAGAATGAAACCTATCAATTTCAATGTCTTAATAATGATACTTGGCACTTCTCTGGTGCATTTTATGTAATTGGAGGTGCCTTTTGTATCATCAAAATGCCTTATAAGCACTATTCAAATAAATTACACACCCTCCCTAATGAAGTAGATATTATAACCATTTTACAGATGGGCAAGTTTAGGCACAGAAAGGTTAAGGGCTTGATTTACAGAAATGTGTGCATGTAAGACTGTGCCTATTTTACCCATGCTTTTACTGTTCATCTATCAAGAAAGGGGAAGAGTATGCTCAGATACAGACTGGCTAACCTAGAGAGGCAGGTTTAAATTATGTTTGACAGGGGCAGGAGACAAAAGCTCATAGGTAAGTCCAAAACATGGAAACCTGGGTGAAGGATTGTAATCTGGGGGGAATAAACTCTATCAAGCATTCTTAAAATTACAATACCAACCTGCTGAAGTGAAAAAACAGATTGACAGAAGAGTACCCAGAAGTCACCTACTACAGGACAGGCCCAACAAAGAAAATAACAGAACGCCACTACCCGTCACCATCAGCCCCCAACTAAAACCTGTCCAGTGCATCATCAAAGATCTACAACATATCCTGAAAGATGATCCCTCACTCTCACAGATCTTGGGAGACAGACCGATGCCAACTCTGTCCACATATTTATTCAAATGACACCATCATAGGACCTAATCACATTAGCCACGCCATCAGGGGCTCGTTCACCTGCACATCTACCAATGTGATATATGCGATCATGTGCCAGCAAAGCTCCTCTGCCATGTACATTGGCCAAACCGGACAGTCTCTATGCAAAAGAATAAATGGACACAAATCTGACATCGGGAATCATAACATTCAAAAACCAGTAGGAGAACACTTCAACCTTCCTGGTCACTCAGTAACAGACTTAAAGGTGGCAATTTTGCAACAGAAAAGCTTCGAAAACAGACTCCAACGAGAAACTGCTGAGCTTGAATTAATATGCAAACTAGATACCATTAACTTGGGTTTGAATAGAGACTGGGAGTGGCTGGGTCATTACACATATTGACTCTATTTCCCCATGTTAAGTATCCTCACATCTTCTTTTCAACTGTCTAAAATGGGCCATTCAGATTATCATTACGAAAGTGTTTTTTCTCCTGCTGATAATAGCTCATCTTAATTAATTAGCCTCTTACAGTTGATATGGCTACTTCCACTTTTTCTTGATCTCTGTATGTACAAATATCTTCTTACTATATGTTCCATTCTATGCATCTGATGAAGTGGGTTGTAGCCCACGAAAGCTTATGCTCAAATAAATTTGTTAGTCTCTAAGGTGCCACAAGTACTCCTGTTCTTTTTGCGGATACACAGTAACACGGCTGCTACTATGAAACTAGAAATACTAGAGAATAATCAAATTTACAATATAATTGGCATCACAAAAACTTGGTAAGATAATGCACATGACTGGAATATTGCTATAGAAGGGTACAGCTTGTTTGGGAAGTATAAGCAGGGGAAAAAGGGAGGAGGTGTTGTCTTGTATATCAAAGATGTACGCATTTCCACTGAGGTTAAGATAGAAATGGGAGGCAGACTTGTTGAAAGTATCTGGTTAAGGATAAAAGGGATAAAAACAAGGGTAATTTCATGGTAGGTGAAATTGGCCTACACTAGGCCACATAACCAGGAAGAAAAGATGGAGGAGGCTTTTTTTAAACAACTAACAAAATCATCCAAAATACAGGACTTGATGATGTTGGGTGACTTTAACTACCCAGACATCTGTTGGGAAAATAATACAGCAGGGCACAGATTATCCAATAAATTCTTGGAATGCATTGGAGAAAACTTTTCATTGCGGAACGTGAAGAAAGTGACTAGGGGAGAGGCTATTGTAGATTTGATTCTGACAAATAGGGAGGAACTAGTTGAGAATTTGAAAGTGGAAGCAGGGCCGGCTTTAAGCCGATTCACCCGACTCCCCGGAAGAGGGCCCCGCACCCGCGCCTAAAAGGGCCCTGGTCCAGGGGTCTTCGGCGGCATTTCGGTGGCGGGGGGTCCTTCGGTGCCGCAGAAAACCCGGAGCGGATCCCACGCCACCAAAGTACTGCCGAAGCCCTGGACCACTGCCGAGTATTCCAATCGGGCCCCGCGGCTCATAAAGCCGGCCCTGAGTGGAAGGCAGCTTGGGTGAAAGTGATCATGAAACGATGAATTCATGATTCTAACAAATGGTAGAAAGGAAAACATCAGAATAAAGACAATGGACTTCAAGAAGGCAGACTTTAGAAAACTCAGAGAATTGGTAGATAAGAGCCTCTGGGAAGCAAGTTTAAGAGAAAAAAAGAGTTCAGGAGAGTTTGTAGTTTCTTAAAGAGACATTATTAAGGGCACAATAGCAAACTCTTTCTATGCATAGAAAATATAGGAAGTATGGTAAGAGACCACCCTGGCTTAACCAGGAGATCTTCAGTGACCTAAAACTCAAAGAAGAGTCATACAAAAAGTGGAAACTAGGTCAAATTACGAAGCATGAATATAACAAAAACAACACAAGCATATAGGTACAAAATTAGAAAGGCAGAGGCACACAATGAGATTAAACTAGCTAGGAATATAATGGGTAACAAGAAAACATTTTCAAAATGCATGAGAAGCAGGAGGAAAACCAAAGACAGGGAAGGCCCATTACTTAATGAGGAGGCAAAGACAGACAATAACAGAAAACACAGCAATGGCTGAAGTGTTAAATGCCTTTGTTATTTCAGTTTCACAAAAAAAGTTAGCAGTGATTGGACAACTAACATAAACATTAGTGTAAACAGGGTAGGATCTGAGGCTCAAATAAGAAAAGAACCAGTTAAGAATTACTTAGAAAAGTTACATATCTTCAAGTTGGCAGGGCCTGATGAAATACACTCTAGAATATTTAAGGAACTGTCTGAAGAGATCTCCAAGTCATTAGCAATTATCTTTGAGAATAGGAGAGATACCCTAGGACTGAAAAAGGGCAAATATAGTACCTATCTTTAAAAAGGGGAATAAGGACAACCCAAGGACAGAGCTGTCCCTTGGGTACGGAGAATTGGGGTGATCACCCCGGGCCCTGTGCTTTGGGGGGCCCTGTGCTTCGATAAAATCATGAGGATGTGGGCAGAGAGGTGAGACGGGAGACAGGCAGGTAGGCGAGAGGGGTGAGGAAGCGAACGGGGAGGCGAGCAGCAGACAGGCAGGCAGTGGGGGCAGGAGGCGAGGAGGATCCTCCCTACAAGAACCTCCCCCCAGTGCCTCCTGCCCGCCAGCAGGCCCTCCTCCCCTGCGCCTCCCTCTCCCTCTCAGCGCCTACCATCTGCCACGAATCAAAGGTTTCATGGCATCAGGAGGTGCTGGGGGAGAGGGGAGAGGAGCGAGGGTGCAGTGCACTTGGGGGAGGGCGCAGTGCACTGGGTGGGGAAGAGGCGGGGTGGGGACAGGACAGGGTGGGAAGAGGCAGGGCGGGAGTAGGGCCTTGGGGGAAGGGGTGGAGTGGGGGCATGGCCTGGGCAGAACTGTGGAGAGCACTCCCCGGCAGATTAAAAACTCGGCGGCGCCTATGTCCCAGGCCCCGCACCGCCCTAGGGACAGTGCTGCCCAGGGAATTGTAGCCCAATCATCTTAGTTTCAGTATCCAGAAAGCTAAATCAATTTGTAAGCACCTAGAATAAAATAAGGTGATAAATAACAGTCAACATGGATTTCTCAAGAACAAATCATTGACAGGGTAACAATCCTTATGGATGGGGGAAGCAGCAGATGTGATATATCTCAACTTTAGTAAGATTTTTGATATTGTCTCTCATGAACAAACTACAGAAATATAGTCTAGACAGCCCAACTATGAGGTGGGTGCACAATTGATTGTAAAACCATACTCCGAAAGTAGTTCTCTACGGTTCATAGTCGAGTTGGAAGGGCATATCGAGTGGGATCCTGAAGGGATCTATCCTGGGTCCAGTTCTATTCAATATCTAATGATTTGGATAATGGCATAGAGAACACACTTGAAAACTTAATAGATGATACCAAGCTGGGAAGGGTTGCAAGCACTTTTGAGGACAGGATTGGAATTCAAAAAGATCTTGACAAACTGGAGAAATGGTCTGAAATAAACAGGATGAAATTCAATAAGGACAAATGCAAAGTACTACACTTAGAAAAGACTAATCAGTTGACACATACAAATATGGGAAATGACTGCCTAGGGAAGACTACTGTAGAAAAGGATTTGGGGGTAATAGATTGCAAACTAAATGAGTCAACAATGTTATACTGATGAAAAACCGTGAATATCATTCTGGGATGTATTAGCAGGAGTGTTGTAAACAAGATATGAGATATAATTCTTCTACTCAGCAATGATAAGGCCTCTACTGGAATATTGTGTACAGTTGTGGGCACTCCATTCAGGAAAGATGTGGACAAATTGGAGAAAATCCATAGGAGTGCAACAAAAATGATTAAAGCTCTAGAAAACATGACCCTTGAGGAAAGATTTTAAAAAATGGGTTTTTAGTCTGGAGAAGAGAAGGCTGATGGGGGACATGATAACAGTCCGCAAGTATGTAAAACAGGGGTTCTCAAACTTCATTGCACTGCGACCCCTTCTGACAACAAAAATTACTACAGAACCCCAAGAGAGGAGACTGAAACCTGAGCCTGCCCAAGCCCTGCCACCCCGGGTGGGGGCCAAAGCACAAGCCCCACTGCCCCAGGCCTGGGGGCTAAAGCCGAAGGCCAAGGGCTTAAGCCCCGGGCAGGGGGCCTGTAACCATAGCCCTGCTTCCCAGGGCTGAAGTTCTTGGGCTTGGGCTTTGGCCCCGGGCCCCAGCAAGTCTACACCAGCCCTGGTGACCCCCATTAAAATGGGGTCATGACTCACTTTGGGGTCCCGACCCACAGTTTGAGAACCACTGCTTTAATGTTTTGAATCTCAGTGTCTGTTATTAAATAATTGTCTGACTGCCTATTTCCTGACCTCCACATAATTTTGCGCAATTGTGAAAGTTTAAATAGATAAAAGTTTAAAAAAAAAGGAGGGGGCATAAAAATAAACATTGAACATTTTCTCTTGAAATTATAAATAAATTAAAATCTAATTCTGCTACGCCTACTCATAAGGGAGTAGATTTACTTATGCCCTGTCCCCTTAAGGATTGAAGTTCTGAAGGGGGTCAAAGGGGATAGTTCTGGTTGCAGCAGCAAAGTTGAGTGTGCTCTAAAAGGACTGAGCAGCAATGGAGCTTGTGTAAGCTGTATTTATTGGGTGGGAGTGGGGAGGTTATACTAAGTTTAATGAAACTCCAGTTTTAAAACTACCCCTGGTCTGGGAGTGTAATTTTTTTCTTTCTTTTTTTTAAACACACACACACAGCCTAGAACAGTGAGGCCTCAATGCTGACTGGGCCCTGTGGACACTAGTGTAATGCAAATATTAAGTAAATACCTAATTGCTTGAATAGGTGTAAAGAAATCGAAGATGGTTTAACTTACAAACCAAGAGACAGGAAGAAGGTGAAAAAATGTGAATTAATTGGTGGGAGCTAATTTAACATACCCATCTTACAGTCTCCTTGCCAGTGGCTGGTTGTGCTTAGTCGTTGGAGCAGGAGTTAGGCCCAGTAGCTGGAGTGGGAGTTGGTAGCCAGAAATTGGAACCCAGGGTTAGAACCACAGTCGGAGGCCAGAGGCCAGAGCCAGAAGTCCAAAATTGGAGCCAAGGGTCAGAACCTGGTATGAGGCAAGACAGGGCCAAGGCAGGAGAAGGTCTGGAACAAGGCAGGAGCAGGAGCTATCGCAGCCATGGGCAAATGATGTGAGCTGCTGCTGGACTGCTGCTGCTGCTGGGATTGAGAGCCAGTCTGCTGACTCTTATAGCCAGTCAGGCACCCCTACTATAGGTCAGCTGCACTTGTTAGGTTGCCTGGAGACTGGCTGTGCTGCAGGCCCTGATTCCTGACAGCACCCCTCCATTGAGGGCGCCTCCCATGGGCTTTGGGGCACTTCCAATGGAACTCTCACAATAGAGCTAGGGTGTGGATGTTCTTTACTGTTTTCCAAGATTGGTTGTCTGGACTGAAACCTTCTCCTAGCTTGCCGAGATCTGAGGATTTGGTGGACCAAGTAATCCTCCTGTCTGTGAACTGTTATGGGTAGTGGTGGTGCGTTGGAGCGGTCTGGACATGGATTCTCAGTGTAGGCTTTTAAAAAGTGAAATGTAGAAGACAGAGTGGATCTTCAAGGACTAGTGCAGCTATAACCTGAAGACCACTGGGTTCACCTGTTCTCTAATCTTGAAGAGGCCCAGGTATGGGTAGTCTATCTTGGAAGATGGATGATTTGATTTAAGGTTATAGACAGAGAGCCAAACCTTCTCCCCTATGATCTGATTGTGGGCAGCCTCATGATCTTAGTCCACATGATGGTTATAGGCTTCTTTGGCAGACTGCAAGTATTCTTTGAACTCCTGGTGCACCCTGCATAGGTAGGTAATCAGGACTGGGGAATACATGTGCAAGTTTGGGTGGAAGTGAGCGTGAAAGCCATAATTTGCAAAGAATGGGCTATATTGGGTCCAGGCATGGATAGCATTGTTAATGTGAATTCATTGTAGCACAACAGGGGAAGTCAGTTGTTCTGGTGTCAAGTATCAGAGGGGTAGCCATGTTAGTCTGGATCTGTAAAAAGCAACAAAGAGTCCTGTGGCACCTTATAGACTAACAGACATATTGGAGCATAAGCTTTCATGGGTGAATACCCACTTTGTCAGACGCATGCTCCAATACATCTGTTAGTCTATAAGGCGCCAGAGGACTCTTAGTTGTTTTGGTGGTAACTCAAAAAGCAGTGAAGATACTGTTCCAAGATTTGATTGGCCTTCTCTGTTTGTCCATTAGTCTGCCGATGATATGTGGCTGAGATGAGGGACTCAATGACAAGGAGTCTGGGAAAGTTCTGCCAGTATTGGGACATGAACTGTGGACCCTGATCTGATACAATGCCCGTTGGTAACCTGTGGTAGCGGAAGACATTTTCCACGAAGAGTTGAGCCATCTCTTGTGTGGTAGAAACAGCACAGCATGGGATTCAGGGCATCATCTTGGTTAGGAGGTCAACAACAACCAGGATTACAGGGTATCTTTGGGACTGTGGCAGTTCTACAACAAAGTCTATTGATATAGTAGACCAAGGCTCCAGCAGCCTGGGCAGATGCTGGAAGAGACCTAGGGAGTTTGATTGTGGGTTCTTGGTATGGGCTCAGAGATCATCTGACCTTATATAATCCTTGATGTAAACTCATAGGCCTGGCCACCAGAAGCTTCTCATGATCAAATTCCACAAGTGGCAAATTGTGGCATAGTTTCAATACTTGAAACCTAGGTTGTCCCTCCAGAACATAACTACAACCCTTGCAATAGAGAAGGCCATTCTCTAGTTGGAACTCTGAGTTGGGTCAGATATCCGCATTATTCAGGATCTAGTGGATCTGCGTTGAGAACGGGTCAGCAGGGAGTGGATAGAGGATATCAGACCATTGACAAAGTTGGATTTCTGGTGCATGGTGGCAGAAGGCTCTTCACCAGGGTAGTAGAAAGAGAGAGCCTGAGACATGAGGCCTGATATAAGAGGCCTGGTATGAGTCCTGAGGCCTGAACTAAAGTAGTAGTCATCAGGGCCTGCTAATTTAAAGCAAAATTAGCAAAAGTCAGGCAGTGAGCAGAAGTCAGGCTCTGCCTGCATGCAAGTTCACAGAATCTGGCAAGAACAGGGCTGGTACTGCAAAAACACATTCCTGAGAAGTACTAGGCACAGGACAGTCACACAAACACATTCTAGAAGGGTGGTACCAGCAGGAGCGATGCCAGGGTTTTTGGCGCCCTAGGTGGGGGTCCTTCCACGCTCCCGGTCGTCGTTGGCAATTCTGCGGCGGGGGGGTCCTTCCGTGCTCCCGGTCTTCAGGGCACTTCAGCGGCGGGTCCTGGAGCGAGTGAAGGATCCGCCGCAGAATTGCCGCCGAAGACCCAGAGCATGAAAGGACCCCCCGCCGCCGAATTGCCGCCGATGGCAGCAAAATGCCGCCTCCCGCAAATCCTGGTGCCCTAGGCGACTGCCTAAGTCGCCTAAATGGAAGCACCAGCACGGGGTACCAGATACCAAGTATGGTACAAGCACACGCTCCGGAGAGGATACAAGGACACACTGACCCCCTCTTAAAGATAAGGTCAGATGACAGCATGATGGCTAGAGATGTTTTGATTGAACCAACACGTACAAGGTAAAGGGTGGTAACTAACCATGTCAGAAGGGCAATGCGTAACTTGTTTTTATTGGTGTATAAAAAGGGGTTTCAGGGGGAGTGTCAGGCCTTAGAGCTGCTCCCAAAAAACATGTGTTATACCAACCTACACTTTGAGCTTAATTCTCCTTTCACTTACTCTTTTTTTATACCAATGTAATTCAATTTACTTCAATGGAGTTACTGCTGATTTACATCAGGGGAAATGAGGGTCGAATCATGATCTCTTAGACTTCTATTTACAGGGACAAATTGTGGCTAGTCACTGCATGTGTGCACAAGGAGAGGGAGAGCACAAGAAACCAGCCAGCCACAACTGCTCTCTCTACATTCTCCTGAGGGAATGTGTCTTTCACCTTCACAATAGTTAATGAAGAGAGTGACTATTTCAATTTGGTTTGTTGGGTCATCCAAAAATGAATCCTTATTGAATATTAAGAAAAGCAGAATTACAACCATAATACCTAAAATATCCACAGCTACATTATAAGCATGGAAGAGATCTATGAAATATCACCGTGATCGATCAAAATATGAAAACCACTCCATTAGGTAGAAATTATCTAAAAATGTGATCCAAAGAGAGATTCAGTGGGATTGTCTTGCTCCTTCAAATTCTTTGTCAAAATACAACCATTCTCTCAAGCCTTCCAAACACTCATCTCTTCTTCAGCTCTGTGTAAAATCTTGTCTTCTTCTACCAGTGGAAGTTGGTCCATTAAAAGATATTACCTTTCCCACCTTGAATCTCTAATATCCTGGGACCAACACAGCTACAACAATTCTGCAAACATTAAAGATCATGTCTTTATTCCAGGGATTCTCAGACTTCATTGCACTGCGACCTCCTTCTGACAACAAAAATTGCTACATGACCCTCAGAAGGGGGGGATCAAAGCCTGAGCCTGCCCAAGTCACACCCCCAGGTGCAGGGGCCAAACCCCGAGTCCCATCACCCTGGGTGGGGGTTTTAAAGCCGAAGCCCAAGGGCTTCAGCCACAGGCAAGGGGCCTATAACCTGAGCCCTGCTACTCAGGGCGGCTTCAGCTTCGTTCCTGGGTGGTGGGGCTCGGGCTTCAGCCCTGGCAACCCCATTAAAACAGGGTTGTGACCCACTTTGGGGGTCCCAACCCACAGTTTGAGAACTGCTGACGTAGAAGGTTGGTATAAAGAGGAAGGTGATTAATTGTTCTCCCTAAACACTGAGGACAAGGCAAGGCAAGAAGCAATGGTCCTAAACTGCAACAAGGGAAATTTAGTTTAGACATTAGGAAAAACTTCCTAATTATCAGGGTGGTTAAGCACTGTAACAAATTACCTAGAGAGATTGTGGAATATCCGTAATTGGAGATTGTTAAGAACAGGTTATACAAACACCTGTCAAGGATGGTCTATAATACTTAGTCCTGACGCAGTGCAGAGGCCTGGACTAGATGACCTATTGAGGTCCCTTCCAGTCCTACATTTCTATGATTCTATGCAAAGGTCAGATATTTACACATGAAAACTACCAGTTCTAAGTTTGTGCAAATACCCGATTTTCACATGCCGTTGTAATAACTGCACAAACCTTTCTAAAAATCTGTGCGTATATCTCATCTCAGAGCATGGTGACTTCTGCAGGATCAGACAGTGTGTTGCTGATGGAGTCTGGAATAGAACCTAGGTCTGATGATTCTCATGGTTTATCTTCACTGCAAAGCAAAGGTGTGATTAGAGCATGGGTAGGCACATCTCTGCTAGTGTTAATCTAGCTAGCACAGGTAACAATAGTAGTGAAGAACAATAGTAATAATACAAGCCATCCAGGGACCTGAGTACATACTCAGATTGTCACCCTGCACAGAAGCTTGTCTTGCCACATCTCCCCCACTATTGTTACCTGTGCTACCTAGATTAAAGTTAGCAGAGGTATTACTACCCACCTTCAATTTGCAGTGAAGACGTACCCTTTGTCTGCTGTTCTATTAGGCAATGTTTTCTAAAGTGAATGTAGGAAATAGCTCAGCAGCAGGTGAAATGCTACTGAAAGCTGCAGCTGCATTGATATAAAAAGCACTTGTTTGTTGCATAACCCAAATGTGCCAAGATTCATCATAGATTGTGACAATTTATATCTAATTAAAAAGCAGGGTTTTTAAAGCCATTTCATATGTGAGCTTCTAGTCTTTTCTCCAGCCATATGTTTTTTATCATTCCAGTTAGCAGGGGACTAAGAAAGAGCCTTTTTCTGAGGAATCAAGGAGAGGAAGCACCAGAAGAGGACTGACGGTATAGAGAGCATGCCCAGTTTTTATTTTTGGACACAGGAGTATTCCCACTTCTTGGCAGCTGGGATCACTTGCATTGACTGGAAAGTTTAAATGATGTATATGCCAATCTCTAAGTTTTCTACAACTTGTTTTGATGTGGTTACTTCCAAAAAAGTTCTACCTGGGTCCCTAATAAAGCCTGACCACTCCAAATCAGATCTGCTCCAGCACTCTAAATTGAGCGCACAGGATTTGGGGAGAAGCAAACATTTTCCATTTGGATTCCTTTTCTCTGTCAATGCAATGTCCTTTCTGCCGCCAAACTTACATTCCCTTGAAGGCACAAGACAGCATCCACCAACATATAAGCGTGCACTACTGAATGACCATCTAAAAATCTTGCTGCAGCCCTGATCCAAATTCAGTTAAAAATTATTTGTGTACATGTAAAAGCAGCAAAGAGTCCTGTGGCACCTTATAGACTAACAGACGTATAGGAGCATGAGCTTTCGTGGGTNCAACTTATGTTAGACAAGCTAGTCTTAGATTGCCACATGTACACAAGTATCAAAGGGGTAGCCGTGTTAGTCTGGATCTGTAAAGCAGCAAAGAGTCCTGTGGCACCTTATAGACTAACAGACGTATAGGAGCATGAGCTTTCGTGGGTTAATACCCACTTCTTCGGATGCATGTCACATGCATGTCACATGTGACATGCATCCGAAGAAGTGGGTATTCACCCACGAAAGCTCATGCTCCTATACGTCTGTTAGTCTATAAGGTGCCACAGGACTCTTTGCTGTTTTACAGATCCAGACTAACACGGCTACCCCTTTGATACTTGTGTACATGTGGCAATCTAAGACTAGCTTGTCTAACATAAGTTGAAAGTGTTATAGTCTGCACCTGAAAGAAAATATGTGAAACCAACTATTCCACCTGGAAAATCAAAAAAGCCTGACAGGAGGGGACCAATCAACTTGTGATTAGACTTTAATCTAACAAGGATATCTTAAGTGTAGTTGTATGCAAAAAGGTTATGTGTATCTGCCAAACACCTATCCCAAGTTCAAAGGATTTCTCTGAAGTACTGCATGTTAATTGGAAGGAAATTGGAATGCTTTCTATCAAGCTTCTATAATAAGCTTCATTATCCAATACTTAAAATGGTAAATTGTATATAAAAAGGAGACAGAATAAGATAACTGGAAGGTGTTGTAACTGAAAAGTATGATTATCTATACATCAAGGCACCTTCTGTTTGAAATGGCTATATGTCATGTTCACATGAACATCAAATGGACAGAAACAACATAAATGAGAGAGCACAAGCCAAGAAATGGAAACAAAAGCTGAAGATGTAAGTAAAGGCCAAAGTCCTGCAAAGATTTATGCATGTGTTAAATTTAAGAACATGAGCAGTCCCACTGATTTCACTGGGACTGCTCATGTACTCAAAATTAAGCACATGTATAGGTGTTTGCAAGAGCAGGGCATAAAGGAGGTTTTCAGTTTGGAAGCTGGACAAATGAACCCTCAGATGTAAATCAAACAGCTACTCAATTCAAATGACTGTAACTACAAGAATTAGTCTATTGAGCAAGACCTTAGATTAGATATGAATTATTCTACTGGCATTTCATTTAGTTTGATTTTCTCTCTATTTTCTATTTTCTAAATTAAATAAACCTTGCTTGATTTAAGATAATTTGCCTTTAGTGACTATTACTTTGGGATAAGCATTGCAAAGCCATTCTTGGAGAGAAAGAAAACAAAACTCAGGATTCAGAGGAACCTGAGTGAATACAGATACTCAACTGGGACAGTTAGTCAAAGTTATGGGCATGGATGGCTCAACCCCAAGAAATCCTCCCAGGATGCTAGCTACAGTCAGATGAGACACAAGCTAAAAACTAAGAGGAGTGGCCAGGCCCCTAGGTCCAAAAGTGATCATATACAACTACTGCATAATATATTATGCTCATATTTTTCCTTCCTTCCCCAATATCCAACATTGCTGCCACCACAAAGACTCCATGTATATGCAATGACAGTTTTTATCAAACACATAGCAAAGTTCTTCCATATTTCATTCCTGTGCAACTTAGAAAGAACTTCCTAACTGCAACAGTACACAGCAGTGAGAATTACTTATTAAGTGCCATCAGTCTGCACAACACAGAGGAAGATGTGATTCCTTCCCCAAGGAGATTACATTCCAAATTATGCTCAGACACATAATGCACTGGAAGAGCATTTTCTGAATGCATGAGGGTAGGAAGAGGCAGCACTGAGGTGGAGGTACCTGGAGGGAGAGGGTATCTACAAAGGCATGTATGTGGAGGCATGTTTATCGGGTCAGGAGCATTGAAGAAAGGTAATGGGGCATCAACAGCTCTATGTGAAAGTACCTTGGGTGTTAGAGATTTTGCCACGCTTCATGTGCTTCTACTGTTTAAAAATATTAAATACATTTTCTGAGCCGTTCTTGTGTTTACACATAACAGGGCCCACACCGAATTGTCTGATATACCTCTTTTTTGTAGGGATAATATGAGGAGATTCTGGGCACCACTGATTTAGTGTGCATGATTTTATTTCTATTTTATATTGTTCTTGTATCTGGAAACATAGGCACCATCTTCCTCAGTTCCTGGGGGGGTTTCAACCCCCCTTCTACCCGATTGTTCCTTCAACCCCACAAAATCTTTAGCAGATTAATGTCTGTGGCCTCCCATCTCTGTAGTAGCCTCTAATCTTTGCAAAGTGAAGTGTTTTGGATTTACCAGGAACATCATTGCCCACCCTGTAATTTGAAACTGTTGAATGAAGTGACAGACACTCTTAATCACACTACAGGCAGAAGATATGCCGTAAACTGGCTTGCAAAAAAGCAGCGACCAGCCCAACTGGAGAGAATGTGTGCTAAATTTCTTCAAGGGGATTCTTCTCTCTAGACCATTGGGTGGCAGCAGATCTTCTCCATAGCCATGGCTAAAGTCTCAGAGCTGCAGTAGTTTCTCCTGCCAGTGTGCTCTTCCTCTGTCAGGGAAATGGCTTGTGGGTGCTCCTGGTTGTAGACTTAGATGCACCAGCTCCATTCTTTTTCTTCTTGCCTGTTCCTCCAATCTCTCCTTGTGAAGCAGACTTCATGGTGCATGGTGGGAGGGGGAGTAGGCCACTTCTATGGGGTCCCAACTTTGTATATTCCAAGTCACCCTGCCCCCCTTTCTGAAACAGGGCTCAGTGATTCCCCTGAGTCCTGGGTCTCCGTGGAGGAGGGGGCAGAATTCCGTTCTGTTCAGGTCCTTATACTTTCTCCATTGCCTTGGTATCTGAGCATCTCATTTACAAAAATTAGCATGTTCCACCTAGTGCATAGACATTTTCATTTAGATCAAAATGTATGTGAACATTTTTTCATTACAATGTTCTTTGGTTCCCATCTATGCATAAAGCCATTTTACATACTGCACGCACTTTCCAAACTCTTGCTTTACCAGCAAAAAAACAAAAACCCAAAAATTCCCACTGACCAAATGAAACCAAATAGAGTAAAAAACAAAGCAAACAAAGAACGCTGAAGCAATCACTACTCTTCATACATTTGTTATACTGTTTGACATACACAATAAATTATAACAGTTACCAAATTACCATTCAAGTTCAAATGATGTACACACATCTATAATCTTAGTTAGCTGCTTGCTGGCATACTTCAGGAATGCCACTGCGTCCTCCAGTGTAATTCTATATCAATGACTTTTCCAAATAAATCTAGTTGCTGGTTTATATTAATGAACTGTCACAGTTCCCATTGTTTTCCCATGGCCTTGCAGCTGCATTCTTTCACAGGTGCTTGGCAAATTAAAATGATGCTGGTTTGGGGTTTCAGCCTGATATAAAACCACTCCTTCAGCAGATTGTTAGGAAGTTATTCATGCAAGAAACACATCTTTACTTTAGACATTCTGCCTTCTTCCTTAACCTATAGCCACTTCTTGAGTGAACCCTTGCATGTCTGATTTTCTTGCTGATGAGATAAAAAAAGAGAGAGATTGCATCTTGTTTTTACTTTTTTTGGTGTGGGGGAGCCTGTTAAACAATAATAAGCACTGGAAGAATGTAAGGCCTGAGCATGCTCAGTTATATCAGTGAGAATCAAGAGAAGCTCCACTGACGTTAACCCAGATCCTCAGCTGGTGTAAACTGACATAGTTCTATTGATTTCTGTGGAGCTGTGTTAGTTTATACCAGCTAAGGATATAGCACAACTTAATATAAAACAAGAACACAATCAGACCTGTAACATTTTAATATCTACTAAAATAAAATTTAATATCAATAATAGTTGTATTGCTATAGCATCATTCAGCCAAAGATCTCAAAATGTTTAAAAATATTACTTAATTAACCCTTATGGTACCCTTTGTTCCTGATTCTGAGAGGCACTGAGCACTTACAACTCTCACTAAAGTCACTGCACGTTGTTGATGCTCAACATTCCTCAATTAGGTACACATTTTAAAGATGACTAAAAAGGGGGGCAGAGATTAAAGCCTAAATTGTCAGACTTGGACAGTGCTTAAATTGCCTTCATTTTTGGGTGCACAACTTGGGATCCAGTTCACCATTGTCTTGCACTTTGTGTAGTCACTTGCAAATGGGATAACTATTCTGAGTTCATAGCTTTTTATGCCCTCTTTATGCTCACTTTGAATTAGTGTGCATGGCTACACAAGGCGCAGGGAATGGTGAATTTGGCCCTGGTAAATTTGGCCTTATTTTCAGAGGCTCAGAGGTGCACTCCCCACCCCCATTGACTTCAATCGGCCAACAAGGCTATGATGCTGAGCACCCCAAACTCTAACTGAAGCACTGAGCATCTAAAATTTGGGCACCCAAAATTTGAGGCACCCAAAATCACTGACCACTTTTTTAAAAAAAAAATCATCCCTCAGTGATTTGCTCAAGGTTCTGAGTAAATAGCAGAGTTTTTGCACCTGGTCTTCTGTTCTAGTCCTGCCATTTTAAATCAGTTGCTGACTACTCAATGCCCCATCCCAGTACAAAATGCATGGAACGGAAATCTTAGATAACAAGCTTTGGACCAGATTATCAGATGGTGTAAATGGATTTACACCAGCTGAGGATATGGCTGTGATGGGTTCGGTCACAGAGACCCCCTTAGGACTGTCACTTGATGTGCTGAGGTTACCTCTGAGCCCATTTTCCCTGCCAAAGCTTGGGACTCCAGAACCCTGCCTTGTTGAGCCAGACATGCTAGCCTGCTGCAACACAGACCCAGGTCTGGTCCACGCCCCAGAAACTGCTCAGAAGGTCACCTATCTCCAGCACCCAGACACCCAGTTCCCAATGGGATCCAAACCCCAAATAAATCCGTTTTACTCTGTATAAAGCTTATACAGGGTAAACTCATAAATTGTCCACCCTCTATAACACTGATAGAGAGATATGCAAAGCTGTTTGCTTCTCCTGGTAGTAATCACTAACTCTGGGTTCATTAATAAACAAAAGTAATTTTATTAAGTATAAAAAGTAGGATTTAAGTGGTTTCAAGTAATAACAGACAGAACAAAGTAAGTCACCAAGCAAAATAAAGCAAAAACACGCAAATCTAAGCCTAATACATTAAGAAACTGTTTACAGGTAAAATCTCACCCTCAGAGATGTTCCAATAAGCTTCTTTCACAGACTAGACTCCTTCCTAGTCTGGGCCCAATCCTTTCCCTTGGTACAGTCCTTGTTAGTTCCAGCAGACCTCTTAGCTGGAAAGCAGGGGTTTTCTCATGACTGGCAGCCCCTTTGTTCTGTTCCACCTCCTTTTATAGCTTTGGCACAAGGCGGGAGTCTTTTGTCTCTCTGGGTCCCCACCCCTACTTCTAAATGGAAAAGTACCAGATCTAAGATGGATTTCAGTATCAGGTGACATGATCACATGTCCTGTGAGACCCCGGCCTCCATTCTTCCTGGGCTGGCCCACATGTACACAGGAAGGTTTGTAAGTAAACAGAGCCATTTACAACCAATTGTCTAGTCAATGGGAGCCATCAAGATTCTAAACCACCATTAATGGCCCACACTTTGCATAATTACAATAGCACCTCAGAATTATACTTCATATTTCTAGCTTTAGATACAAGAATGATACATACAAATAGGAGCAATATATTTTGTAAGTTATAACCTTTTTTGTAATACCTTACAAGAGACCTTTTGCATAAAGCATATTCCAGTTACATCATATTCACACCCATAAGCATATTTCCATAAAACATATGGAGTGCAACGTCACACTGGCTTCTGTGTGTTTTATAATTCTGAAGATGTCCTCATTCTCCCCTGGGTGAGGAAGGTCTTGTAGAGGTGCACAAGAGGCAGTGGGCAAGGTCTGTTGAATTTCAGGAAGAGAGCACCAACCTCCTTGAAAACAGACCAAGCAGATGTATCAGATGTCCATCCATGATTTACCCTATTATCCAAAGAATCGAGGTGAAGACTTTGTATTAAATATTCGCAGTGAGGTTAAACAGTTGTTGAAGTCATCCAATACAACATCTCAGCTTTTATTTAAAATATTGTACTTGTGGCTAAGTATTAACAATAACAGTAAGAGAATTTAATATGCAAGAACCTATTCATTTAAGTTAGACAGATGCACTTCTGGTTTGTGTTTCCGCCCTCCAGTGACTTTTTGTAATATTCCATTTCCTTCCATCACCTTAAGCACTGTCTCTAGCTTCACAGAGGACACAATCAGAGTATTTTGGTCTGACCAACAAGGCTCTATAGTTCATCCATTGGGGAATTGGGAAGGAATATATTAGCAATGATTTAATGCATTATTCCTATTACTCCATCTACACCTATTATAAATTATATTTACTTACCTTTAATGTATACTAGGCAGCAAGAAAACTATGCACTAAAAATGACCTACACATTTTAATCAATATGTTCTGAGTTTTCGTTTTTCAGATTCACTAATACAATGTAGTGCAAATGGAGCTCTTGCATCAGATTCTCTCTTCCTCCTTTCATGCATTATGTACAGTAAAGATGGTTGGGCATGAAGGGGGCAAGAAATCACCTTTGCATCTCCACAATTCTATTTCCAGCCCACAGCACAACTGACTGCTACTCTATTGACTGTTAAACTGGAAAAGAACAGACAGAGAGCAGTGCACTTGGTCCACACTCTGTTCCAATCTCACCTGGTCCTAGCCTGCCCCAGTAAACCCTACGCTGAGTGCCAGTGTAGAATCTTATGTTTCACTCTATGCCCTTTATGTCAGGAGAATTTTGCTGGGCCCATTTCTGCTCCCTTTGTGGCCCTGGTGTACAGAGCTCCATCAGGAGATAGAATTGGAGCCACTGTTGGGAGAGGAACATATGAAATTCAAGGTAGAATTAGCTCCTTCCCCTTCATCCCAAAACCTCTTCGAATTTTATTTTACACATATAAATGCTAGGAAAGCTTAACAAACATGATTCTGCCTTTTCTTTATCAACCCCGCTCAAGACTTAAACTGAGATGGGTAGCCAAAAAAACTAAAGAACTGTTGTTGGCAGTGAAATGGCTGAGTCTAAAGTAACCCTCCCCAACTGGCAAAAAAGGAGCACAGTACTGACAAGCCCCACCCCTGAATGATTTCCCATTAAGCTTCCTGCTCTGTTCGGATCGCAATGTTATGAGTGGTACAGGCTATTTTCGTGGGTTCTTACCCACGAAAGCTTATGCTCCCAATACTTCTGTTAGTCTTAAAGGTGCCACAGGACCCTCTGTTGCTTTTTACAGATCCAGACTAACATGGCTACCCCTCTGATACTTGACAGGCTATTTTTGTAAGTCACGAAGGATCAACTGTTTTAGACATTCAGTTGGGCCTAGGCTCAAGACCCTTGATTCAACTTTGCCCATCCCCCAGCTGTTGGGTTTGGTCCCACAAAGGCTTGAGTAGGTGAGGGAGCTTAAGTCAACCAGTAGTGTGTCAACCAGCTTAATGAAGCTGCAGGGGATGAGGTGAGGGGTGCGGAGGGGAGGGAAGTGAATTACAATTTATTTTGTGGAATGGGATCCTAGTGCCTCCTGATTCACCAGAGGGTTCTGATGATCACCCAAGAGCTTTCAGCCAGCGTAAGGAACCTCACACTCCACACCAGACAGAACTGGAGCATGAGCAATGAGCAATGCCTTAGCAATTTTCATCCGATGCCTGGTGGGGGAGGTTCTCGTGACTGGGGGACAAACCTACAGCTGCCGATGGCAACATTGTCATTCCAAGAATTGGACATGGCCGGTCAACACTCAGAAAAGGCTGACTTGTAGGTTGCAGAATGAAAAAAAGCCACATACATAAAGGTCTCAGAGGGGAACAGCAGGTGCTGAAGAAGTGAGTCTCGGAATCTACAGTAGCACTGGGTGTGGGGAAGGGGGAGACTGGCACTTCTTGAGACATGCACCACTGACAAGAATCCCATATAATTAGTATGGGGATTGTTTTCTCTGCTAGATCCAAAGGACAGCAGTAAGGCAACTAGCTGTGTGTGCATTAGCCGGAGGAAAAAGGGTGCCCATATGGAGACACCTGCTAAAAGCTCACTTGAAAAAGAACCATGCAATAGAATGAGAGAAACATCTGCATAGTGTGAGTCAGACACAGACCATCAGCAACAGCATCATAGCAGAGAGTCTGGTGAGAGAGACAAGCTTTCTAGCCACACACAGCTCTTCTTTAGGTCTAGAAAACATACTCAGAGGCCTTGGCTACACTCGGGACTTCCCAGCGCTGCTGCAGCAGCGCTTGCTTGCCGCAGCAGTGCTGTGAAGCGCTAGCGTAGTCGCGCCACCAGCGCTGCGAGAGAGCTCTCGCAGCGCTGTATGTACTCCACCTCTCCAAGGGGAATAGCTTGCAGTGCTGCGAGTGAGCGTGCAGCGCTGCAGGCTCTGATTACACTGGCGCTTTACAGCGCTTTACTCGCTGTGCTCGGGGGGGCGGTGTTTTCACACCCCTGAGCACAGCAAGTTGCAGCACTGTACAGCGCCAGTGCAGCCAAGGCCAGAGTGTCACAGCTAATACAAGGTGCAACAGATTGTTTAGCATAAGTAGTTAACGCATATTTCAAGGGACCATTCGAAGTGAAGTGGCCTGTTAACACCCCTCCAGTCATAGACACATCTCTATTGCCACTATGATCAACACCACTCACAACACACCATTCAAGATCCGTGGGTCCTACACACGTGGTGTAGCACTTCCACTGCACTAACTGCGCTAACAACTATGTGGGTGAAACCTGACAATCACTACATTCTCGAAAACACCGAATCACCGGTGCGTGAACACTTTTCAGAAAACGATCACTCTATATCTGACTTCTCAGTCCTCATCCTCAAAGGAAACCTGCACAACACCTTCAAAAACTGAGCCTGGAAGCTTAAATTCATAACTTTGCTAGACACTAAAAATCATGGACTGAACAGAGCCGCTGGATTTGTGACTTATTACAACAATCTGTAAAATACAAACAACCCTCCCCCCACCAGCTGCCTTTCCCTCCCCCGCTTTTCTTTGACTGGAGAGGTGTTAATGGGCCACTTCACCTTGAATAGTGTCCCTTGAAATATGTGTTAACTACCTATGCTAAACAATCTGTTCCATCTTGTATTTAGCCATAACATCCTGAGTAAATATCCCAGACCTGAAGAGGAGGTCTGTGTAAGCTTGGAAGCTTCTCTCTCACCAACAGACGCTGATCCCATAAAAGATATTACCTCACTCACCTTGTGTCTCTAGTAGTTGATTATAACGTTTTTGTGAACCAAATTTCTTTCAATGTGTCATCAGCAGTGGTGCTGCTTGAGGATTACACCCATCACTAGTCTAGGTTTTAGAGTTATTCAAGTTATATTTGTTTTTCAAGGAACAAGTCCCTTTTCCCCCCCTCAAGCTTGCACAGCTCAATTTATTTTGTTAATATTTTCCCCCTTTGGGTTAAGAGTGAGACTGAACATGAGAAACTTAAGCACAGTATATTCATAAATAACAGCTATATAAAATTTCCCTTTCTTGAGCAATTACAAACCATCTTCAGCAAATCAGTCACTGCTCTCCTTTAAGATTCCATAGAATCGTATTAGCCACCCCTATCCATTTCAGTGCAGGACTTTTCCTGACAGTGTATTCTCTGTCTTGTCCAGTCTACCTTTTGAAAAAATGAGGCTTCTATATTTATCATAAAAACATAACATTGCTCTAGTTTCCTAATGTTAAAAGGACAATGCCAGATAGTTTAGGGCCAAAATTTAGATTTTTTTTTTTAAACAAAAAATTATAAATCCTAATGAGCCAAATCTTGATTCAGTCCCTACAATTTTTTCCTGCTTTATCTAATTTCAATGGGAAATTTGCCCAGTTAAGGACTGAGTAAGGACTTTGGGATTTGACCCACTATTAATACAAATGCTTTCAAGATTTTTTGAAAATGTCAATTAAAATAATGCTTTGATTTGTTGTAAACATTATTTGCAGCACTGTATAGGCCAATGGTTCCCCAATTGTGTTCCACAGAACTCTGCTGGTCCATGCAGCACTTGCTGGCAGCCCACATAGCACTGGCTGATCACATGTTGCCAGATCTCTCCATTTTTTCCAGCTGCTAAATCACATCACAACGCAAGGTCTAAAGGTATGTGTATGAATGCATAAAAAAAATCTAGAAATTGTCTTTACATAAATCATAGAATATCAGGGTTGGAAGGGACCTAAGGAGTTCTACTCTCTAAGCCCAGAGGCAAATCCTGAGAGGTGCTGTGCATCTGCAACTCCCCCGGGATTTCCTATAAGCAGGTTTGTCTGTTTTTCTTGGGGACTTATATGGAGCCCATTACCATAGTAGTTGAGCACCTCCAAATCTTTAACATTTTTTCCTCATACACCCCTGTGAGGAAGGAAAGTAATATCATCCACATTTTACAGCTAGGGTGACCAGATGTCCCAATTTTATACGGACAGTCCCGATATTTGGGGCTTTTTCTTTTATAGGCTCCTATTACCCCCCACCACTTGCTATCTGGTCACCCTGTTTACAGCTGGGGAGCTCAGGCATTGAAAAGTTAAGTGACTTCCCCCAGGTAATACAGGAAGTGAGCAGGAACTTAAATCCAGGGGTATGTTTACACTACCCGCCGGATCGACGGGTAGCGATCGATCTATCGGGGATCAATTTATCGCGTGTAGTGTAGACGCGATAAATCAATCCCCGATTGCTCACCCATCTACTGCTGAACTCCAGCTCAGCATCAATCCCGCACCGCGAGGATGCGAAGTAAGTGATTCTAAGTCGATCTAAGATACGTCGACTTAAGCTACTCTATTCTCGTAGCTGAAGTTGAATATCTTAGATCAATCCCCTCCTCCCCCCCCCAGTGTAGACCAGGCCTAAGTCTCACAAGTTCTAGCCTAGCACCCTACCAACCAGACCACACTTCGTCTCTTTTTAACAATTCAATTCAATGGGACTTAATTGGCAGGACAAGTTATGTAGGTGTTGTCAGAATTTAAAAAAAGAGACATTCCTCTCAAGTATCTGTCACAAGCAGATAAGTTCCCACCACAATGAGGCTACATGCTGTGTTGGGTTTGATCCTGTGTCCATTTGTCAGCAATGTTTATTTCTGATCTGATGGCTGACAGTTTGTCGCTCAATGCCATCTCTTTCCTTTCTCCCCATGCCAGGCAGTTTTTTATCACCATTTTTTGATGAAATGCTTTTTTATGATTCCTGATAGCCTGAGGAAGTCTTTTTCTCACACTTCCTCATCTATCAGACATTGAGTAGAAAGTGCACTTTTTAGAGTTTGGTCAGGAGTGAAAAGTACACCAAAGTAAACAGATGGCATGAGTGATGTAAACTAAATTGGATAATGAGATTTTAAAATTATTTCATTTTTATATTTACAGCTAAGAAGTTTTTAGGAAAAGAGGTAAGGAAATGTATTTCCTATTAATATCTGATATTAAATCTGACAATATTTGCAACAAACATTGTACAATTCTGCAGCACCAACTAAACCTCCGGATGTACTTCATATCAATATGCGATGCCATCATCAAGCCACATGACTGAGGAATCTTCCACACAAAGTAGCATTATCTGCTCATATTCAGAGTCCTTTCTTGTGCCAGCGCCACTGATACATCATGTAGCAGCAACAATACAGCAGGATCCAAGGTCACATTGTGGTGATCTGAGACCCCACTCGTTGTGTTGCTTTGCTTCTTCAAAATTGTGAAGATGTACATTGAACTGTCCCTTGTACAGTGGAACATAAAACAGCTGCTTTCCAGAGTTTTAAACTGTGAAGAAAAACAAGCAGATAGTTCCATCTGATAATCCTATTAAGGCTCCACTCTTCCAAGAGAATCAAAAGGTTTATGACTTGATCTACATACTGAACCATTCTTATTCACCTTCCTTCATATTCTTGGTAATAAATAAAAGATGAATGAAATACTTTCCAAACATATTGCATTGTTGCCCTGCCTGTCTTGGGAAAGCCTACATTTTCATAACGTCTATATCTTCAGGTTTTCATTCTTAGGTGCTGAGACCCCTAAATTTGGGACTGGGATTAAGAATGGCCCTGGGAAAAAAAACAAATCTTGCAAATATTAAACATAAGATACCAAATTCACTCTGCCTGGCTCAGGAGGTGCATCTTGCACATTTTGCACAAGGAAGGACCTGGGCACCGGTGGAAGGATTCACCCCAAGAGAGAGAGCAAGTAATGTTTCCAGTGGGATATGCAAGCTTTAGGTTCCACCTTGGACTCCATCAGAGGACATAAAGGGGATGCACTAAATCCACACATCCCGGGGCCATGCCCATCTCCAAGTTTGGACATCATTCCTCTTCTTGGTGGAAGGGAATTTGCAAATGCTTCCTGCTGTCACAACTTCCCTCAACTTCTGTGATGGACTTTCTGCATGGGGCCCTTGTACCTGGGTTTCTGCCCAAAAAATCTTTTTGATCTCACCAGAGTTGAATGCAGCTGTCAGAGCTGAATGATTTGGATTGAGATTAGATTTTCATAATCCTAGATCAGACTGAACATGTTTTAGAAACTACCATTCTGAATCAAGATGATGGCACACATATTTTTCCTTCGCAATACCGTCCAGCAGCATATAGTGCAACTTGAAAAGATCAACTGTTCCCATTTCTTTTATTATTAGGGTTCCCCCAGGCATCCAATCAAGCCCACCCACCATACTGTTTCTTCTTACCCCTACCATAAATATCCTTGCTCCTTCCATAGCCTCACACACCATAGGGGAAGTTGGGGGAATATGTATGTCCTCCCTTCTATGCTCCCCCCAAGCTCTTCTACACTAGCCATATTAAAAATCCAGGAAATTCCATAAACAAAACTTTGCTTAAAAGGGGTTAAGGTTTTCCCCAAACCTTAAAAAGCAAGGAAATGCCAACAGGACGCCTGCTAGCTATACTGTAATGCCCACACAGCATGATTCTACAGATACTGATGGATTCCACATAGAATCATAGGACTGGAAGAGACCTTGAGAGGTCTTCTGGTCCAGTCCCCTGCACTCAAGGCAGGACTAAGTATTATTTAGAAAATCTCTGACAGGTGACTTCCTAACTTGCTCTTAAAAACCTCCAATGGCAGATTCCACAACCTCCCTAGACAATTTTTTCCAGTGCTTAACCACCCTGATGGTTAGGAAGTTTTTCCTAATGTCCAACTAAAAGCTCCCTTGATGCAATTTAAGCCCACTGCTTCTTTTCCTATCCTCAGAGGTTAACAAGAACCATTTTTCACCTTCCTCCTTGTAACAACCTTTTATGTACTTGAAAACTGTTATCATGTCCCCTCAGTCTTCTCTTCTCCAGACTAAACAAACCCAATTTTTTCAATCTTTCCTCATATTTCATGCTTTCTAGACCTGTAATCATTTTTGTTGCTTTCCTCTGGACTTTCTCCAATTTGACCATCTTTCCTGAAATGGGGCACCCAGAACTGACTGTATCAGCGCGGAGTAGAGTGGAAGAATTACTTCGCGAGTCTTGCTTACAACATTCCTGCTAATACATCCCAGAATGATGTTTGCTTTTTTTGGAACAGCGTCATACTGTTGACTCATATATTGAGCTTGTGATTCACTAGGACCCCCAGATCCCTTTCTGCAAAACTCCTTCCTAGACAGTCATTTCCAATTTTGTATGTGTGTAACTAATTGTTCCCTCCTAAGTGTAATACTTTGCATTTGTCCTTATTGAATTTCATCCTATTTACTTCGGACCAGTTCTCCAGTTTGTCCAGGTCATTTTAATTTTAATCCTATCCTCCAAAAAACTTGCAACCCCTCCCAGTTTGGTATCATCCATAAACTTTATAAGTGTACTCTCTATGCCATTATCTAAATCATCATAAGGATCTTCCTTCTGCCTCCAGGGGTTAAGGGAGCACAATGCACACAACACATTGCACACGATAATGCAAAACCTTAATTATGACCTCATACTTCCCCCAAAAACAGTCTACACCAGGAGTGGCCAACCTGTGGCTCCGGAGCCACATGTGCCTCTTCAGAAATTAATAGGCAGCTCCTTGTATAGGCATCGACTCCAGGGTTGGAGCTACAGGCTCCAGCTTTCCAATGTGTCGGGGAGTGCTCACTGCTCAACCCTGGCTCTGCCACAGGCCCTCTCCCACTCCACCCCTTCCCACCCCCTCCCCTGAGCCTGCCGTGCCCTCTCTCCTCTCCCCTTCCCCTCAGAGCCTCCTGCACACCATGAAACAGCTGATTGAGAGGTGCGGGAGGGAGAGGGAGGCGCTGATTGGCAGGGCTGCTGGTGGGTGGGAGACACTGGGACCGCTGGGAGGGAAGCTGCTGGGGGGCTGCTGAAGTATTACTGTGGCTCTTTGGCAATGCACATTGGTAAATTCTGGCTCCTTCTCAGGTTGGCCACCCTTGGTCTACATGCTTAACCTATTTGACTGTGATGGATCTATGTGATGTGATGGATGGATTTGTAGTGAATGGTTAGCAGAGGGCAGTGTGGTGAATCTGCTAGGCTGGGCCTGGGGGAAGGGGATGGTAGCAGCAGAAGATTCTGTGGCAGTCAGACAGCAGAGGAAAGGGATCACAGGGGCAGGGTATCTGGGTCTAGAGAAGAGTGTGGTATTGAAGGCAACTAGTACAGTGCATATTGGGACCTACCCACTGTAGCTGACGTGCCTGCAGTGTGCTACCAGGATAAAGGCTCCAGGACCTCACCGGGGCTGATGATGACAATACTGAGGCTGGAAAACCTGGCTCCACATGAAGTTTGGCTCCCCTCTCCCTGAGAGCTCCCAGCAAAACCAAGTCCTTCATTTAGGCCATAAAATTGTGTGTCTGTGCATGCATATAGTATTGTGTCCCCCTAGCTTTCTGTCCCCCACACCCCCCAGCACTGTATCCCTCTGGTGTCCCCCTCAGTGCTGTGTCCCTGTGACCTCCCCCTAGCTTTCTGCCTTCCATGTTGTGTGTCTGTGTCCCCCTCAGTGCTGTGTTCCTATGACCTCCCCCTAGCTTTCTGTTCCCCCAGTGTTTTATCTCTGTGTGTCCCCACCCCCCCACATTCTCTTTCCCCAGTGCTCAGTGCCTCCCCATTCCACCCTATGCCCTGCCCCCAGCATTGTGCCCTTCTCCCCATTGTGTTGTGCCCTCCCCACAACTCCTGGTGTCCTCACAGGCTCTTTATTCTCCCACTGAAGCCTCTCAGCGTCTGTCTCCCTCCCAAACCTTCCCTTCCCCCCTCTTTGGTCCAAGTCTTCACAAAAGGGGATAACTGACCCCATGGCCCAGCAGTAACTTTCTCCCCGGGGCGGTGAGGAAGGGGACCAGTTGGTGTCCTCTGCCTCCTCTCATGTGCTCCTCGGCTGTGGGGAGGGGACTCTTCCTCCCCTTTCTTGTGAGGTCAGGCAACAGGAATCTGAGGACAGAAGCTGGACTCTTCCCTCTGGCTCCCACTGTTGCCTGAGTCTGGCACTGTTTCTATGAGTATGTCTACACTGCAAGCACTACAGCAGCACAGCTGTAGTACTATAGAACTGTAGTGTAGGCACTTGCTTCAGCAATGGAAAGGGTTCCTCTGTCGCTCTAGTAAATCCATCCCCTTCAGAGGCAGTAGCTAGGCCAACAGAAGGGACCTAGGAGTGTCTATGCCAGGACTTAGGCCAGCTTAGCTGCATCTCTCAGGGTTGTAAATTTTCACAGCTCCGAGTGATGTAGCAATGTCGACCTAAATTTTAGGTATAGACCAGACAAGCCTTACAAATGGTAAGTGCATCTTTTATCTCCATGTATCAGCTGTTGTCTCCACAGAGGGAGTCAATATTGAGCCTCCTGCTGTTATATTGCAGCAGTTTTGTGACTCAAAACTGGCATCCTCTCCCCTCTACCACAGGGTCAAAGTTTGGGGCAGGGGGAAGATATTGTTGTTCCCCGCATCAGAGAGTCATGAAGGAATACCTCCAGCCCCCTATTTTTCCAGTTGTTGCAACTATGTTCCTCATATATTCAGTCTCCTAAGCCTACATTTGTATAAAGTTCTAGCGGTGTTTGAGCCATCCCATCTAGTCTCCTCTCCCTTTACGAGTATCAATAGGAGTTACACACAGGCCAAGAGAGAGGAACGAGCCAGGTTGCAAATGCCTTTCCACCAGTTGCTGCCCCAGCCTTATGCACAGGTTGTGTCTTCACTGCAGAATTAGCCTAGGCTCTTACTTGGAGGTTGCCCTTAACCCCCCTCCTGTCAACACAAAAAATCTCTCCGCTAAGTTTTGTGGTGCTTTCAACCTGGGCTAGCTGGCCCAACTGGGGGGTATGGGTTAGAGCTTGGGTTGCTGTTTCACTCAGGCTGATAACCCACCTACTTTGCAGTGAGGACACAGACTAAATCACTCAAGTGATGATAGTCTTTCAATGACTTCCCACAATTCCCCTTGTGCCCAGAAGGATAGACAAGTTCTCTCACAATTAACTAGGAAAGAGTCAGAGTAACTCAGCTTATTGCAGCACAAAATAACCATGCAATATACCTCCCAGAACCCCTAATAACACATACAGAGGAATGCCGCACAAATGACAGTATAGTAACTCAGGTAGAATTTTGCATTCTGGCTTACGCAGGCTAGCCTCAGCTGATGACCCAAGCTTATTCTGCAGTGAAGGCATACACTCAGTATGATGGTTGTGGTGAAGTTTCATTGTGTTTTAGCATACAATATGTAAGATAACAATGACTCGCTCAGGAGTTGGGGAAATTCTCCACAGTGGTTTGTGCAATGCTGCAGACAGCAGCCATGTTTAGGACTAGGTTTGCTAGGACCACCTTTCAGTTTAGGCCCTTCTTCTCCTGACCAAAGAGCCTGATCTTGTTAGGGAGGATTCCATGCAGTCAGGAAGGCGATGCAAAGACAGCAATCTTCATTTCTAAGCTCATCTAGATTTGGATCCCCTCCATTAATGGAAGCAGAAGGGACAATCTAGCCAAAAGTTTGGAACATATTGGTATGATGTTAGACATTGCAAAAATACTGAGGTGATATTAAATGCCCTGTAGGACAAAAAATGTTAACTACATGGTATAGGTACATAGCTGTAGCTACACATTCAAAAAATCATGAAATTTAAAAAAAATAATACATTTTGGATTCTTTTGATTTTGCCTTCTGGTGTTCAAACATTTAGGGTTCATGTTTTCAACCTTTCCTCCACAGTCATACAGTCCAGAAACTTTATTTTGAATGACAACTGAGATGTTTCAGATAATAACTTGATTCCAACAGGTGGGGCTTTATGGAAAACGCCAACTATCACAAGACTCATGATAAAAATCAAAAGAGTTGGCAACAATGCCTAAATATTTCCAGTATTCCCTAAGATATACTGCAGATAGTGAGTTAATATTATTTCTTTAGCAGAGGTCTCTACATATGGCATTTTTCCAGATTAGCAATTCCATTTTAAATTAATACCCTCCTTTATTCTGGAATAACTTTCATGTTTAGACAAGCCCTTATATAACTGATAAGTTGATACGCCTGACCACAATCTTGGAAGCGGAGTTTTCTTTTCACCCTATGGGTAATATATGATCTTGCAGCCAGCCAAGATTTGTTGTTGCATACAGCCAAATTCTGCCCTTGGACACATGCCTGTGGCTTCCATTGAAACCAGAATCAATAGTATGTGTGTGTGAAGTCTTAAGTGTTTTGGCTACATAAATGCAAGCCATTATCATTAGTAAAGGTTTTAGTCACTATTCATAATTTCCTAATGAAAGATCAACAGGAGAAGGAATTCCACAATCTTTTCTGTTTATTTGGAATTCATTAATTCTAAATGAAAGTATTACCTGGACAGTTATTTAAGTTTGTTTCCTTTTAAAACAAACATACAATGTATAAAATGTACATTTGTGTGGTCAAATATGTCAGATCTGATGGTATTGCTACTGTTTTCAATTACTCTTGTGCTAAAGAGTATATTTTACAGATAAAATAGAGATGCTGATACATAAAAGACAAAAAATAGCATGCTCCATTTATGTAAATGTATTGACTATTAGAATAAGGGTTACATAGAGAATGTAGTACATTTGCAATAACATTCTATTCATGCCTTCAGCTTTTCTTTTTCAGTTTGGCGGTTTAAAACACCACAGAATATTGTGAAGCACAGGAATATTTTTTATAATAAGCAGACATTTAATTATTCTGTTTTATAGAATTCAGGCCGTTCAAAGCACTTTGAAACAAAGTTTCAGAAACCGCTGTTTTAAAAAATTTTTTTACCCGGCATCTTTGATCTTTGTGAGCTTGAATCATGCCTGCTTGACCTGAAATTTAGCCCAGGATCTCGGTTCATAAACCTCCGTAAGCCTGTCAGGAAACTTGGTAAAGTTTCAGGTTTGTAACAATTCCTGAAACTGAATTTCACCTGTATCCATTTAGTTACCAAAGTTTTTCACGCCTCTACTTTTTTCATTCCAGATCAGAGCTCTCAATCTGTCAAGGCCCAAATGTGGAATGGAACTTTCAAATAAGGGCCATAAAATAAAGATGCTATGGGATTCATTACTTTAGCATCAATTACATGTTCTATAACCTATTTCATGGTTCTTTATTTATGATGTCTGGGTGACATTTGCAAAAGTGTCTAAGTGATTTAAAAACATAAGTCCATATGCAAGTCAGTAGAACTTGGGCTCTTAACACACGTCGCACTTTTGGAAAGTCCACCCTAAATAATATTCAACAACAAAAGTGAGGGGACAACATATTTGTGTGGAATGTTGGTAATCAGATGAGAGATGTCCTTTGTGAACTATGAGAGAAATAGCTGCATTATTTTTTTATAAACATATGCACCTCAGTTTATCTTGCTGATGTTATCTTGCCTGACTGCGCAGAGCTAAATCAAAGAGGCTATTAGGGAGAGAACAGCTGGAAACAAAACAATGGCAAAGATAAGGTCATAGGTCAAGGATCTTTGAGGAAACAATGAGGAAGCTAATAATTGGGGGGAACTCATCTGTCTGACTAGCCAGGCTTATTCCTACCAGGCCCAAACCTAGGATCAAAGTCGGGGATACTAAAACCTGAAAGATCCTGGCCTAGAGTTGAGTGCGCAGCAGCAACCGTGAGAAGAGTCTCTGAGCGAGATGGAGAGCATGGTGCAGCAGTTCAGTCTGCTTCTCTCAGCCCAGAGATGGAGATAGTTGGGCGAAATGGGGTTTACCAAAACGTATAAGTAAGAGCCAGGCAGATAGGCTTTTTGTTGTTTTATTCCTTTGCTGAATAAATAACACTTTGTTTTGAAGGAGCTGTTTTTGAGACATTTTCATCCGCTTGCTGGTCACAGATCTCTGGAAGAAAGGGGCTTAACAGGTGCCAAACATAGCTTGGCTTGTTAACATCACTGGGAACCAGGGGGGCTGCCCCCCGGAGATCCAGCCCAACAAGGGTTGGACTGCAGGATTCCACTCTTTAAGAGAGGTGAAGGAAAGTAGGATTCACTCAAGAGGGCTCAGGAGCCATTTGTAAATGTTTATGGCCTGTTGCAACCCACTAATAGTGTGAGGGTGAAGGCCCTGGGTTGGTCAGATCCTGTCCCCAGGGAGGTTGGGTCTGGCCCAGCATCCAGCCCAGCACAGTGGCAGCTCCTGTGCTGTGGGGCTGGCTGGGCTTGGCTCTCCAATTTGGGCATTTCAAAATCTGGAATTGCAGCGCCATTCAGCTTTGTCCCTGCCTGCCTGCCTGATGTCCAAATTTATGTGAGTGGAGTTGCAACCTTGCTAATGGGGTTGTATGCCTCTCACTCAAATTTGGCTTACCCAGATTCCCATCATCATGACAGCTGGGCCAAACCTGAGTGGTGCTGGGACCCCAGAGGTTGCAGTGCCTGGAGCAGGCTGGTGAGCCCAGCCGGCCCCATTGGACAGAAGCCGCACAACCATTCGAAACATTTTCTGGTACGGGTTGAGAAACCCTGGTCCAAAGCACAGCTTGCTCCTATTTGAGACCAATTTTTTCTCACTCTGGACACTAGCAGGACACAGGCCAGCAAGACCAATTAACAGAACATCAAGCCAAACTCATATCTGGTCTTTGTTGAAGTCAGTGGGGTTACACTGGAGATTAATTCATTCCCTGGGTTATTTTCTGTTCATTTAAGTGATCTGGCACCTAGAACCAACTGGGAACATTCAGACAAGATATTGGGGTTTTGTTGTTGTTGTTGTTCTCAGAAAATGAAACTTTTTGCAGGAATGTACCAGTTTTGGTGAAGAAAAAGGGTCTCAGGACGATGATGTAAGGTCAAAACCTCAAAAAGCAAAAGAGATCCCATAATACCTAAGTGGTTAGGGCACTCGCCTGTGATGTAGGAGTTTCAGATTAAAGTCCCTTCTGTTTCTGCTTCAGAATAGTAACTTGAGCCCGGATCTCCCACCTCCTACCTAAATGTCCTAGCCAGCTCACTATTCTGGAGTGGCTCTCTCAATAGTTTTGATTGGAACTTTGCTCCACTTTGTATAAATAATTACATATGCCTTAGAGCAGGGACATAAACCTGCTTTTTCAACTTTTTTCATGGAATGGCCTAACTGTTTCCTGCCCAGCAATACTGATACCCAAATTTGCATGGTATTGTATGTATTCCCCGTCTACATATTTTCTGTTGTGGGCAAATTATACAATAGCTGAACTCAGAGTTCTGTTTGTGCTATATCTACTTTTTTTTTTTCAGCAGAGCTCATTCTAAAAACTAGTTCTGACTGGATTTTTAATCCTTAAAACATTTGCAGGATTAAAGATTTCATCCCACACAAAGGATTATCCAAAAGAAAGAGAAATATTGGCACATATATCACACTGGCTGGGGTATGGTCTAATGAAAAGTAAATAATCTGAAAGTATAAAAGTCTTCTGGTTGGATTCTCAGGCACACGTAAAATTAGCATGAAATTTACAACTGTAACATCTAACTAAAACTTTAACCATTCACATATACCAAACAGTTTTCTTTTACACCATAGATAAATCAGTATTTCCCAAACGTTGGTATGCTGAGGATCCCCTTAGGAAAATGAAAGCAATTGTATCCCTGTTCACCTTCCTCCCCAGGTGCTGTTAAAGACCTGTCCATCTTATTGTATACATTAGACTCACAGACTCAGACATTAAGGCCAGAAGGGACCAGCATGATCATCTAGTCTGATCTCTTGCACATGGCAGGCCACAGAACCTCACTCATCCACTGCAATAGGCCCATAACCTCTGGCTGAGTTACTGAAGTCCTCAAATCTTGATGTCAAGACTTCAAGTTTTAGTGACCTATGCCCCACCTTGCAGAGAAAGGCGATCTGCCTCCCCGCACCCCAGGATCTCTGCCAATCCAGCCTGGGGGAGAAATTCCTTCCCAGCCCCAAATATGGCAATCAGTTAGACCTTGAGCATGAAGGTGAGCTCACCAGCCACACATGATTCTCCAGGGTGCTGTGTCCCATAATTTCAGAAACACTGAGCTGAACAGATATGCCAATATGCAGCATTTATCCCTGCAGATGTTAGTTTACCATGATCAAGAGATTGTGAAGGAAAACTTCACAGAACTGTGGCACACATCTTCGAAAATCAGACCTGTGGTGTCTCAAGATGAGCACTCAAATACTGAGACACCAAAATTTGTGGATACTTTAGAAAATATGGACCTTAATCTTTTTGTATCTCCTGATTTGTAAAATGATTAAATGACTTCCCTTTCTCAATGGAGTGCTGGGAGGCTTCATTCATTAATGTTTGTAATGTGCTGAGATCTTCAGGTGGAAGGTGCTGTAGAAGTGCAATGTATTTTTATGGTCAATATTGCTAAGGGCTGCCATCAGGTGAATCTTTGAGCCAAAGACAATCACAGATCTTAAAGTCAATATGTATGCCAACCACTCTTTCAGACCCAATGGAAGGAGCAATTAAGCCTCTTTCTGTAGTAGAGACAGCTACAAACAGTGGAGGGGCTGTCCAAGGCCACATGTGTAAGCCATGTGGACTGAGGTCTCTCTGATTGCAAACATGGGTCTACTCTAGAATATTGATTTGGCAGCCTGTGTGTTTTAGGAGGCAGAAAGCCTGGAGAATAACTTGTGAATATGATCCTGGGAGGAAGCTGAAATAAGCGTCTTGGATGCAGAGCTCACTGGAGTAGCAGACTTGAAGTTTTCTGAGCAAGGAAACTGTCTGCTGTTTGTCTCTACTGTGTACATTTTTGTAAGTAAACAAGATTACACAAAAGAATATACCTGACTCATATAATCCATGTCTCATCATTTGGAAACAACCTGCAAATGCCAAATATTGTCTACAGGGCCGGCTCCAAGCACCAGCTTCTCAAGCAGGTGCTTGGGGCGGCCGCTCCGAAGAGGGGCGGCACGTCCAGGTATTCGGCGGCAATTCGGCAGACGGTCCCTCACTCCGCCTGGGAGCGAAGGACCTCCCGCCGAATTGCCGCCGCAGATCGCGATTGCGGCTTTTTTTTGTTTTGTTTTGTTTTGGCTGCTTGGGGTGGCCAAAACCCTGGAGCCGGCCCTGATTGTCCAACAGCTCTGCTCATAGGAGCAACAGTATTGTTACCATGCCCTTTGCTGACATGATACTGTTGTGTTCACATGCTTCATTAACCAGACCTGTACCCATTACCCATACACATTCATTCCCATATATCCTTAATGAATAAAGTCAAATAATTAAGTGTATTCTTGTGAATCAAAAATATTCAGGGCCTTGTGTATTTTGTGATTTACTAAAAGTAGTGTAAACCATTCTAAAACATGGTGGCTCTTTGTCCCCGTTTAGTAGTTACACCAGTTATAGAAACTATTAAGTCTGTTACTACCTCCAAACTACAGAGGCTAGTCCTTTAGCCCAGGCAGTAGCAGCTCATACTTTTAGGTCCTGGGTTCAATCCCTGCAGATAACCCAACTAGAGACATCATAACAATGGCATATTGGTTAGGTGGTATATTATAAGTAGAAACCATGAATACCTTACGATATCGAGTTCAAAGGTCAAATTTGAGACCTTTCTGAAAGTGTAGGGGTAATAAGCATGATTTTTCATATGTTAAATTAGCCACTGGAGAGAGCCAGCACAGTCCTATGACTATAAACGAAACACTGGTATAGAGAAAGAAAATTTAATTGAAAAACTATTAAATAAAAGACCTCATTCTCCTCTCCCTTACGTCAATTTTATACTGGTATAGCTTCACTGAGTTCAGTGGAGTTACTCCTCATGTAAGAATGGAAGATCGCAAAGGCTTCAAACAAAAGCAGATCTGAAGGTCATAGTAGTTCTGTATGTATGGAGAGGAAAATTTCCTGGAAATGAAATGTAATTCCCAATACTTTTCACTGCTCCTCAAAGAGAAAATTCAAATAATGCCTCACTTTTGAATACTGTTCGTTAACAAGCCAAATAGATATGAAGATAACACCAGCACTTTTTCCATCTATAGTACAAACCAGGAACCTGTGTACTCTCACCTCCAAGCTGGATTACCATGATACACTCAATTTAGGGTGGCTCTTGTGAAGCCTCCAGAAGCTCCAATTTTGTGAGGTTGGAGAATTAATGGATGACCTTGTAAATAGCAGGGTTGTTTGTGGTATTAATAACCACAGTTTGAAGAAGTAATTGTTAAAGATTCAGACTTCACATTAACTAATGGAGATATCGGCAGTGCTGCAGAAGTTACTAAATCACAAATAAAAACCCTGATAAACCAGGAAGAAAATAAAAAAGCAGCTGGTGTAGATGTCATTAAAACCTAGCTCCTAGAAATAGTGCATTTCATTCAAAATTACCAGACCCAAGTAGCAGTAAACAAAGGCAGAAGCTGGGTTGGGAGGAGATGTACTGAAAATTCTGAAGTTTCTTATTCTTATTTATACAGTGCACCCATCAACATATTTTTCTCTCTCTGCCTCAGTAATTATGATCTCCATAGTTGTAATATTTTAGCACCTCTCAAGCATGAATGGATTTATCTTCACAATATCCCTGTGAGGTAGGAAAGTATTTTCCATAATTTACAGATGGGAAAATTGAGACACTAAAAGATATGACTTGCTCAGGATCATACAGGCAGTGTCAGGAGTTGAACTCAACTCTGCTAAGTGACACTCTCTAACACCTTGACCACCAGACCATCCTTTCTCTGTAGTTACAAAATCAATAAATACATTTGAAAACATGTATAATAATAATCTAAATTAAAGTAATGCTGAAAAATGACACTAAAAGTATCCGACCAACCCAGCGCTTCTCAGAAAAAGTCTGAGTGAATAGATAGAACTTTCAGCATTCCAAGGGTGGAAGGGTGGAGAGACAAAATTCCAGATCAAGGGCCCTCAGCTGAGAATTCTCTAAATGTATGAGTCTAGAGATTGTTAGTTCAAAGGTCCTAGCTGATCTCCACTGTTGAATGAGAGGACAAAGGAAAGGAGATCTCTAAAATACCCAGGACCCAAACCACATAAGACTTCATAGAGTTAAACCCCTTGAACTGCATTTGGAAATTAACTGGAATCCAGTGACTGAGGCTTCTGAGGGAATGTCTACACTGCAAGAAAAAATACCATGGCACCAAGTCTCAGGGCTAGGGCCGGCTCCAGGCACCAGCCTGGCAAGCAGGTGCTTGGGGCGGCCGCTCCGGAGAGGGGCGGCATGTCCAGGTATTCGGCGGCAATTCGGCGGACGGTCCCTAACTCCCGCTGCGAGCAAAGGACCTCCCGCCAAATTGCCGCCGCAGATCGCGATCGCAGCTTTTTTATTTATTTATTTATTTATTTATTTATTTGGGCTGCTTGGGGCGGCCAAAACCCTGGAGCCCGCCCTGCTCAGGGCCCAAGTCAGTTGACTCAGGTTCACAGGCCTCAGTCCTGGGGCAGCCATGGATGCGGTCTTTTATTGCAGTGTAGATGTATCCAAGGTCACAGGTGTAATATGCTCTGTGTGAAACTCTGCTGAGTTCCTCAATGGTCTTCAAATGTAGCCTTATGTAGATTTACAATGAAGAATTTGGAGAAACCAAACATATAATCAAGGGCTTGTATTGTCCAAATGGAAAATTCATTCAATGATGTGTGTGATGAAATTGGTTACATTAAGGACACACTGCATGTTTGTTTGGATGACCCTAAAATGACCCCAGTTACTACTTCATCTAGGAAAATTTTCTTGTACTGAGGGACTGGATTCTTCAAAAATTAACAACCGTGGAGAATGTAAAAATATCTGACTGGGTGTAATTTACATCCAATGGGTGAAAAGAAATCTAAACTTAAACAAGTATAAATTATTAAATAAAATTAAAGAAGATGCTTCTCTAACAAACTTAAGATGGGCCAGGATTGATGCCCATGAATATCCTATGATTATTTTACGTACGTACGTATGTATATATTTTTTTAATGTACGTTTTTCATGTGTACAAAAACACTGGGAGATTGCCGTCATTTCAAATATCGTATATCATTAGCCCATCTTTACTAGACAGTGCTGTGTTGTTATTCAATAAGTCTAATTCTCCGTGCAAGGCTTCTGAAAAGGACAAGAGTTAAGACATAATCAAACATGCTTAGAACATGGGCAAAATACTTACGGTCTTCTCAGCATCCTCCTCCCTTGGGCCAGCCCAGAAGGCAGGAGGCAGAGAGGGCTGAGAGAGGGGCTCTCACCAGTGGTGGGGGGTTGGGAACACTCGTGCTGGCCCCTTGTGGTGTCCCATTTTCCCTTTGGGAAAATACAGTCACCCTAACTTAAAGTTGCTTAGGTGCCTTGCAAAATAGGAATGGGATTACTTATGTGCTTAAAGCTAAGCATGTGCTTAGGTGCTTTCCTGAATCGGGGTCTTAAAGCAGATAATGCTTTGTTTACAGAAAAGGCTGTTCTGAAGTTGCCCTGTGCTGAAAAGGGCTCTAATGGTCCAAAGCAGTGGTTCTCAACCTATTTACCATCGTGGACTGCATATGCAGCTCTATGTATTATGTTGGCTGTATCCACACAATATATATACTACCTGCATGGCCCTGAGGATGTCACATGGATCGCAGCTGTGTGTTGATTGGGCTACAATCAGCCCACAGGTTGAGAACCACTGATCCAAAGACATCTAGTTAGTGGGCTTGTTTCATTGACCTCCTCTAATGTAAGGACTGGGGCATGGATAATATATGTACAAGAAATAGGAGCAATCATCTGTTCTCATATTTGATTGATAGTCCTAAAAGTCAGACATTTTGTCAACTTTATATCCTGAAAAGAGGACCTATGAAAGAAAGGAATTAATCATAGAAGCCAACAGTGTCAGTGAGTAGGGTGAAAGTCTGCAAAAGAGGGGCTGTGTAGTAGACTGGAACAAGGCATGGCACCTACACAGAAGAGTCAGCTGTAGAAGCAATGTCCAGTTTCTAATGTTTTTTAGGGACTTTGGCTTATTTTGTAGTGACAGCAGACACTGTGCAAAATCTCTGATGGGAAGCTATGTGAAACCATTCAAAGTAGCTGTTTCATTGGAATGAATGATGATATTAGTAATCTAGCATAGGTAAATTGAATTTGACAAAGATAAGATGCTGTTCTGAATTGGAATTAAAACATGACCTATGGGATGAGAATACATCTCCTCCTGTTCTAAATATTCCTCCAGATGACACAATTGTGGGAGGGTTTCCAAAGTACTTATTAGCCAAAAGTGTGAGTGTTGGCCAGATGGTTTCTTTGGATTTTGAATAGATCAGACCTGCAATTTATTGTAGGTTCAATAAGGTCTGCAGTTACATTAGAGGCTGCTGTTGTTGTTTGGTCAGCAATGGTTGCATGTTCATGCTGCTCTTGTTTTACTAAATCCAGATGCATCCATAAATCTCCAGATGAAATGGTGGACGCACCAGAAGCAGAAACAGCAGTGGCCAAAGAGGGCTGAACAGATTGTCTTGCAGTTCTTTGAACTGCCTCATTGGTCATTTGAACATTTCCTGACAAATTTGATATCGTATTTTCCATTATGTCATTAGCAAGAACAGATCGTTTGAATCAAGGATCCAGAAAGTAGCCAAATATATTTCCTGAAAGATGGGATCAGTTCTTCTGTGTAACTCTTCTCTAAACACCTTGGCACCATAGGAACTATTTTTTTATGGATGCTTTCTCTTTCATTGAAGCATTCCATTAACTGCACCAAAATACACACTATAGTGTTTACAATATATGCCTTGGATCACATATGCTGCTTTAGATCTTAGATGGCTGATCAAATGGAGTGAACATATTCACAAAGCTGCCTAAAACAGTCCATTCTTTGTGTGAGATCAGTTCATCTATTTAACTCCTAATACTTGCTTTTGCTCAGCCAGTCCTTTCAAAATGTAGAGCTCCATTAAGTTGCTAGTATACTGAACAATGGCGTGCTGGGAAGCACAGAATTGTTTGTGGAGGTATGTGAAGTCCTCCTACTTTTACAAAATGCTGGAAATCTAAAGAGATATATTTTCTCTTGCGTTTGTTAGACATACGTTATTCATTGACTTGTCTTTGGTATTATTCATTCATGTGCAAAACGAAGAATGTATTTACATAGCCCCTTTTAGCAGGTAGCATGTTAATTCAATGCATCTACTGATGTTTTCAAGAATGTTAATTGCTATCACCCTGATTCTTCACTATCTTGCACCCTGTGTAGTCATTTACACCTGTGAAAAATGAATGCACTGTGAGTTTTAAATGGCAATGTTCTGATTTGGCTATATTTTATACCCACTGGGCACTCACTGTTTGCAGGTGTAGGTGACCACACAGGGTGCAAAGCCATGGGGAATATAATAAACTCTCTTTTGTTATGACGCCTACAAAAAACTTGACAACAGTTAAGCTGCTGGTGTGCTGAGACCATTGCCTATCATGCCAACCAATACTGTCTCATTGTTTCCTTGTACTCCCCCATTGGTCTGTCTGTATCCATCCATTATCTCATCTTATACTTAGATTGAAAGCTTCTTGGGGCAGCGACCACCTTTTTGTTCTGTGCTTGTACAACACCTAGCACAATGAGGTCCTGATCCATGAATACGGCTTGTAGGCACAATGGTAAAACAATAATCGTCATTAATAATAACTCAGTATAATAATCAACTGCAATTGCAAACAGGAGGCAAGAGCCCTGCCTGAAATGATGAGAGGCTATTCTTCCATCTAACACAGACAATCCTTCATCTAATTTTTTTTAAACATTGTTGTAGCATCCATATCCAACCTCTCAATACCTTTCACTGTGTCAATAGCTGTTTTATTATGACATTATTTTTCAGCAATAAAATAAATGTCTCCTTCTTAGACTTTCTCTTAAGAGAAATGCACACAAGAAGTTATTTAACTTGTTTCTACAGGCATTTTTAATATGCACTGGTGTTTTCATAATGAATTACTTGTTCATCGTTGTAGTCATTTACTAGGAAACTTCATTTAACATTCATCTACAATTCTGGAAATTTCAGGACAACACTATCCATTTCAAATGAGCAATAGAGTTCTCCAAACAAATGCCTTCATCATATTTGACTATAGTATCATGCAATGTAATGCTTGGACAAATCCTGATCAACCTATCCATGATATGATAATCCCATTGAATAAAAGGAATATGACTGATTACACTGCTCTACAGCCAAAATGATTCTGAAATAAATGTAGTCAAACTTTACTAATTCTGGGTCACTGAGAATGAAAATGATGCTTAAAATTGTTGATTGGCTCTAGTTTTCAAGATATGCTATTGGGTCAGTATATACGACCCTTGACTTGGGAATGGCGGAGGATAAGTGAGTTAAAAAGGGAAGGGATCTCAATTTAAACCAGAAATGAGTAAAATACATCTTTGACTGGATCTATGAATAAATCTATGACTGGGTTTGGACAGTACTTACTTTTTAGGCAAAACAATGAATGATGTAATCTGAAGCTGGTATTGCGTCATACATGATATGAATTGCATCATGTTATTCCTAGAAGTCATGGATGATGCAATCATAACGAAGCTTACATCACTCTGCTGAACAAATTGCCCTATATCAGCTCTAGAAATCACACAGTGTCGTGCTCTCTTATTTGTCAGTGTTTGATTTTGCAAAGGGACACATTTCTATTTAGCCAAAGTGAGCAGAGATGCCTCGTACTTGTGTGAACAGTGCAGATAACTTCTGCTATGTTTGTGGTGAACTGACCTTTGCATCACAAAAGCGCAGTATAATCACTATGATTAAGAAAGCCTATCACCTTTATTTTGGCTGCAAAATTGGAGCTCAGGACAAGAGGTAGACCCCACACATATGCTGCAACACTTGTGCAACAAATCTTCGCCATTGGTTGAACAGGAAAAGGAAATCTATGACTTTTGCAGTGCCAATGATTTGGAGAGAGCCAACAGATCATACCAGCAATTGTTACTTCTGCATGGTGCCTCCAGTTGGGAAAGGTGTGTCAAAGAAGAAAAAGTGGACTGTGCATTATCCAAACATTCCATCAGCTATACGCCCAGTACCCCACGGAGAAGGACTGCCGGTTCCTGATGCACCAGAATCATTCTCACTTGAGTCAGACGGGGAAGAGGAAGAGGAAGAGGAAGAGGAAGAGGAAGAGGAAGAGGATGAAACTTCTGGTCCTGAACCATCAATGTCACAAGACCCACATTTTCTCCCATCCCCCTCCTCTGAACCACACCTCATAACACAAGGTGAACTGAATGACCTTGTCAGGGATTTGAAACTACCCAAGAGTAAGGCAGAGCTGTTGGGCTCCAGACTACAGCAGTGGAATCTCCTGGCAGGTGATATTAGGGTTTCCATGTTCCGTGACCGTCAAAAGGATCTTGTCCCATTCTTCTTCATGGAAGGTGATCTTGTAGCCTGCAACAACATCGATGGTGTGATGGCAGCCCTCAACATCGTTCACTATCCAGATGAGTGGAGACTGTTCATTGATTCATCAAAGACGAGTCTTAAAGCTGTTTTACTGCATAATGGCAATGTTTTGCCATCAAATCCAGTTGGTCATGCAGTCCATATGAAGGAAACCTATGACAACATGAAACAACTTTTGAGGTGCATAAACTATGACCAACATCAGTGGCAGCTTTGTGGTGATTTGAAGGTTGTTGCTCTCTTGCTTGGTCTGCAGACTGGATACACAAAGTACTGCTGTTCTCTCTGCGAATGGGATAGTCGTGCAAGAGATTCCCACTACATCAAGAAAGACTGGCCACTCCAACAGTCATTGGAGCCTGGGAGGAAAAGTGTTCAGCATCCATCACTTGTTGAATCAAGGAAGATTTTGTTACCACCCTTACACATCAAACTGGCTCTGATGAAGAACTTTGTCAAGGCCATTGACAAAACACAAGCAGCTTACAAGTACCTCCATGGAAAATTTCCAAGGTTAAGTGAAGCTAAGATAAAGGAAGGTGTCTTTGTTGGTCCTCTGATTCGTGAACTTCTTCGAGATGATGCATTTGACCATGCACTGCGTGGCAAGGAAAAGACTGCATGGAAAGCCTTCCAGTTAGTGGCAATAAATTTTCTCGGAAACAACAAGGCAGACAACTACAGGTTGTTGGTGGAAAACCTCCTCAAGGCATACAAAAGCCTTGGTTGCAACATATCACTAAAGATACATTTTTTGCACTCTCATCTAGATTTTAATCCACCGAACTGCGGAGCAGTGAGCGACGAGTGATTTCACCAGGACATTACAACAATGGAGAAACGCTATCAGGGCAAATGGAGCTCATCAATGCTTGCGTTGCAGACTATTGCTGGACAGTGACAAGAGATCCTCCATTTAATGAATACAAGAGACAAGCCAAGAAGCACCGAATAGACACCGAATAGGACTAAACTATGTACAAAATAGTTTTTTGCCTTTTGTTTCATAATAAATTTTATTTATATAACCCTTTTGCTGATTTTTAAAGTGTTACATAAACAGGACAGGTGAAATATTATCATGTAAAGCAACCATAAACACATGAAAAGACCTAGGTTTACAATTTATGATTAAAACTCTACTATCTACACAATATACATAGACATAAAATGTAAAAACTTAAATATCTTAGAAACAGTAGCCAATCAGTTGTTTTAATTGTCATATTTGAATTCAGCACATCAAAATACATAATAAATAGCACATTTTTTCTCTGAAGCAGACGACTTCTCAAAAATTGTAGACCCGGGTTATCTGCCACATTTGTCTCTCCCTCTTTATTTTTTGAAAGTGTTTCCATAAATTTATTTAATCAAAATGGCAGTATTCTTCCAAACAATTTTGACACACTGTTTACAAGTTGCTTTTGAAAAAGAAACACTGATGAATTCTTAAATTGATTGATTGATTATTGCTAAAGTTATTAGTAACATAGACAAAGAGTTGTAAACCTCCCCAATATTCAGAACTACCAACAGTTTTTTATACTGAAACAGCACTCTTTGCCTAAACTCTACATCTCATACCCTAACTCCCAATGGTTGAACAATGGAATGACCTTCACATTCCCATTGAAATGGAATCTTTTATCCTAATGACACTACTAAACACTATAAAGGAATACCTAGTCATAAAATCCACTTGGAATGCTTTAACAGCTCTGGACCAATTGTCCATAAAATAATCTCAAACAAAATCTGCTTCCATACGGCATAATACTGTACTTTGCTTAAAAATTATTAAAAATATTTTCCTCTGGATAAAGTGGCATGACAAAGGTATTGACATTTTCACATGGAACACAGAAAATAGCAGCATCTTAAAATTTGATGAAAATACACTTCAGATGCAAGTTCATAATTTTTCTGTGGCCTTTAACACTTAAAGTTAGTGAAAACTGAAAACATTTGAAGTTGATTAATTCAAAGAAATAGCTGACATTATCAATATTTATCATATCAAGAAATAGGTAAAAATAAACATATGACATTAGTAGCATTCCAAAAATCAAAACTAAGTAGTCAGACTTTCTGTACTACTACTGAAAGCACTTGAGAAAATGACTCAAAACATTGTATAAGAGCCATTGAAAGGCTATAAAATTTGGACCAGACCAGAGCAGGTACCTCAGATATTCCTCGTCATTACAGCTGAGAGAATAATTCACAATTAATCATTTTTCTGACAATTTTAACATTTTTGTGATCAGCAAATTGTGATTTCCTCAAATGTATATTGAAAACAAACATAGAGGTTATCATTTACTAAGTAATTTAATAAAATGAGCGTAATGGAGATATACAAAAAATCTAGCAACAGAAAAATGGTATCACAATCCATTTTCCCCAAACTTGAAAATCTTTATATCTGAATCATAATAAACGTATAGTAGCAGTTTCACTAAAAACTAATTCCCCTTGTTAGAGACAGCCCCTCTTGCTCATTCTTCTATATCTCTTGTTAAGTATTATTGCATATGTTTATTTCAAGTAGCTAACTGCATATAACCCATCCAGCCAGGTATTCCTCTCATTATTATCATCATCCTGTCTCCATCCTTACCTCCATTTGTTTGTTACATCATCTTTTTTTAAATGGATTGTAAGGTCTTCAGGGCAGGGAATATATCCTAATCTATGTTTGTATGGCACCCAATCCAACACTAAGGAGCTGTGATCCCGTTTTGGGCCTGTAAGCACTCCATAATACAAGTAATAAATAATAATAATTATAGCAAAATCTTTCTCTGTCCAGATAGAGCCCTCAGGTAACATTCAACTAGGTTAAATAATACTGTTAGGGTGAATACACCATTAAATCTTACAAATGCTCTAAAAGAGTCCTTGCAAATGATGCATGAGCCAAGTACATGCCATCTATCTAGGCAATTTCTGAGCAAGCTTTATAAAACACTGTGAACTTGCCCCTTGGCCTTAGACATTTTTAAACCATTTGTCTTATAAAATCTGTGAGGTTAGAGATTATGACAACTGGAATTGTGTTTTCTGTCTCATATTTCTCTTTTATGTAGTCTATGACTTCAGAAAGGTAAAGCAATACATAAGAGTCTGACTGTCCTAGTCAGTATGCATTTGGTGGCCTGGCTCACGTGGTTAAAAAGGGGCACTAAATATTTATTTTTATACTTGGCCTTGAGTCTAACCATGTCACCTCTAATGAAAACACCATCAGATTTTGATCACTCAGTTGTACAGCAGCTGTAGGCTTATACTCATGAACAGTGTCACACAGGCTACCTATTTGTGTCACTTTTGTAAGAGAAAATACAAAGCAGTGACTTCAGCAATACTGAATAACTATGTTTTCCTTATTCCATGCCCTGCCCCTTCCTCCCTCTGCCCTCCCGCTCCCCCAAAAATAAAAAAACTCAATTTGTGTTTAATTTCTTTACAATTCTTTCAGTATCGATTTAGCCAACTTGGCTTATGGTACTTTGCACATCTCTTCGAACAGGTCAGGTTTAGTTCGTCATCACCAACCAGGATAGTTCTGTGATAATAATTAATAAATATATTGTCATATTCTTCAGTGGTCAGCTATATGATAAAAGCAGAAAATTATTGTCAGATTTTTTTTCAGTCTTGAAAATTGTAGGTGTGCATGAAAAGGTAGATAGAAAGATGGACAGAAAATTAGTAATAAAGTTTTTGATTTTACTGGCTTATGTAAAATCAAATGTGATACAGTTCCAAACAATATCATTCTCTTGCAAAGTCTAATTTTTTTAAAAAAATCTTTTTCCTTTAAGTGGAAAAATGTTTCATTTTCCAGATGCTGGTACTTCAGGAAATATTAAAGATCTCTAGTTGAAACTTTTAGAAGCAATTTCTTTATTGTATGTTTTGCACTCCTAGTCAAGCTGTCACTCCCACCTACACATTTGCATAACTACCTCCATAAGCCCATTCACTTAATAGGGAGACACCGAAGGACATTAGCTTGACTGCAGTTTTGCTCACATCTAGGTTTTTATCTGACAAACTGCAGCAACCAAAACCCAGAACACACAGAAATGCTCCTTTGAAACAGAAATTCTACATAAAATTATATTTTTAATGGAATGGACTATTAAAAAAATTAGAGAGACAAAGTGGGTGAGGTAATATCTTTTATTAGACCAACTTCTGTTGGTGAGAAAGACAAGCTATCGAGCACCACAGAGCTCTTCTATCTTTTACAGACCTGAAGATAGGTTGACCAGATGTCCCGATTTTATAGGGACAGTCCCGATATTTGGGGCTTTGTCTTATATAGGCGCTTATTACCCCCTCACCCCCGTCCCAATTTTTCACACTTGCTGTCTGGTCCCCCTACCTGAAGAAGAGCTCTGTGTAGCTCAAAAGCTTATCTCCAAACTTATCTACCTCACCCACCTTGTCTCTCTAATATCTGGGATCGACATGGGTACAACAATACTGCATATTTAAAAAATTGTTTGTATTGCAAAGTTTATTCTCCTAGACTTTCCGTCAGTCCAGTTCTTAGGACCCAGTCTTGTAAATACTGAGCGTCTCCTGCTAAGTGCTAAGCACACTCAGCTGCAAATCAATCTTATAGAAGTTGAGGGCACTCAGCACCACCCAGAATGGGGTCCTAATTGCTCAGAGCCATTTAGCTGGTAATGAGGTTGTAACTTAATAAGTCCATCTTGAACAAGATCTAATAAAGGGAGCCCTAAATAAACTGAAATTAATGGGGAGAATTCTTGCCACAGAGTCTTCACCTAAATGGCGTGCTTGACAGAATAAATTCAGGTTTGTATTTCCAATGGAAATGTGAAACAGAATTCGACTCTTTCCTCCCTGTTGGGCTTTTTCCAAACATGCTGCCTTTTCCCTAATGCACTAGAGTAGTGCGCATCCATTAAAGCTACACAGTATGTCCTAAAATGCTGACATTTCATTTTTAATTGAAATCAAACATGCTGTTCCATTAGGGAGTAAGAGAGTAAACCAGATTGTCAGAAATTAGTGGAGGTAGAGAAGAGAAATTTTCCTCCCTCAGAAAGTACTTTTCTGTGGAAATCTGACAAAGAACACTTTTGAGCCATCAGGCCAAATTTATCCCTGGTGCAACACCACTGAAGTTGGAGTTATGCTAGGATGAATTTGGCGTCTACTGTACCTGTGAGAAAGATTGCATTAGAAATATATTTATTTTTCAGTTTATTGAAAGTGCACTCACCATTACCCCTGGCAGCATGTACAGTAATCGCCTTTAAAAACTATACATGCCTGCCCTTACAAACTGTACAATAAGATTCCAAAAATATCACTCTGAAGCTGCTCAGGTGGCCCCGGAAACAGCCACACAACTGCTGCTCTGGTGGCTCCCGGCAGCGGTCCCAGGGCAGATGACCAGAGCAGCCGCGGTCCGTGGCCCCACGCAGCAGTCCCCGGGCAGCCGGCCAGCCGGAGCAGCCACAGTCTGCGGCCCCTGGTAGCTGGTGCTGCTGGCCCCGGGAACCCTCCTCCAGGAGTGCCCCAACCAGATGTCCTCCCCAGCAGTGGTCTCCACCACCCCCAGTGCCCCTCCAAGATTTAATCACAGGTATTTTTAGTATAAGTCATGGACTGCTCATGGGCCGTAAATTTTTCTTCATTGCCTGTGACCTGTCCATGACTTTTACTGAAAATACCCATGACTAAATCATAGTCTTACTGATGAGTCACTGTGAAGTGAAAAAAGCAGCTACAAGTATGGCTGAGAGCTCTTTTTGTTCAGAATATCACAAGGTTCAGTCATCACTAAGATTCACACTCTGTTTCCTGACCATGACATAGGTGGTCTGACCTAGTGCTTGGAGCAGGAGTCAGGCTGTGTCAGATACCAGGAGATCAGAGTCTGAGATATGCCAGAGGGCAAACTGGGAGTGAAGTGTCAGGAAGCAGGCAAGGTCAGGTTACCAAGAGGAGATCAGAGAGCACAAAAGAAGTAGTCCTAAGCAGGGGAAACCCATTTGCCTGGACAACTTCCTGTTTCTGTTCCTGTTGGTTTAAATACAAGCAGGGAACCAATCAGGACCCCCAGAGTTCCACCAACAGAGGAGTCCTCTGTCAGAGAGCAGCATCTAGTTCTGGCAACTGTTGGCAGATTTAAACTTTAGCTCAAGCTATAGATGTTCATGCTTTGGGGTCATTTAGGGATCTAGGGCAAAAATCTGTCTGGGGATTGGTCCTGTGGGATGCCTTCCTCCTCAAATGGACTACACCTCTGCTATATGCGTTCCCCCCAATTCTCCTGTTATCATGGGTTACACACAAAATACAAACTGACAAGGCCAAAGTCATCTTGGTAGCCCCAACATGGCCCAGACAGACTTGGTACTCGTACCTATTGAAGATGGACACTGTGCACTCTTCCATTTTTGCCAAACCTTCTATTACAGGATGCCAGACAGGTATATCACCCAAACCTGAAGCGGCTTCACCTGAGAGCATGGCTCCTGCATGGTTCCATCATGACAAACTAACCTGCTCAGAACAGGTGAAAGACATATTATTAAACAGTAGAAGGACAACCACGCATAATACTTATCTGCATAAATGGAAGAGATTGAACACATGGTGTCAAAATAAACAAACTAGGGATGTTTCTACCCCTACTCTTGGTATTGGAATATATATTGAGGCTAAAGACATCTGGACTATCCATTATTAGCTCAATCAAAGTACATCTCGCAGCTATTGCCACTTTTCACCATAAGATCAACAGGACATCAATATTTGCCTATCTGATCACTAAATGTTTCCTTAAGGGTATAAGAAACATTTACTCTGAACTACTCATACCTACCCTACCTTGGGATTTGAACTTAGTAGTATGCTGCATCACCGGGCCCCATTCGAACCCTTAGCAACATTGTCTCTATCACATCTATCAGTGAAGGTGGCGTTCTTAGTAGCTATCACATCAGCCTGCCACCGTGGGCGAGTTAGGGGCCCTCATGGCACACCAACCTTACACCGTCTTTTTCAAAGACAAGGTCACTCTAAAATCTCACCCAACATTTCTACCTAAAGTATCTTCCTCCTTCCTCATAAACTAACCAATCCATCTTCCCTCATTCTTCCCGAAACCTCACAGGAGTATACAAAAGGACTCAGTACTACATACTCTAGACATCAGGCGTGTCTTAGTGTTCTACCTTGATAGAACTAAGCCTTTCAGAAAATCACCGAGGCTTTTCATTTCCACTGCAGAGTGCTCTAAAGTGACAATCCCGCTATTTCCAAACAGAAACTATCTAAATAGATTTCTGATTGCATCCACCTTTGGTAAGGCTGCGATTCTGTCACGGAGGTTGCGGAAGTCATGGATTCCGTGACTTTCCACGACCTTTGTGATTTCCACAGCTGCAGCAGCCAATCCAACTGATCCCAGGGCCGCTCCCAGCAACTCACCCCGGCAGCTGGCCCCGGGGAGCACCCAAACAGCAGACCCAGGGGCAGCCCCGGGGACTACCCAAGCAGCAGCAGTCCCAGGGATGACTGGAACAGCAGCCCCAGAGGCCATTGGGAGAATGGTCCCCGGGGGCCTCGGAACAGCAGGCCACCAGTGCAGTCAGTCCCCACCACTGGAGCAAGGGCCCCCCAGAGCAGCTGGACCCCAGGAGCAGAGATTTAGTCATGGGTATTTATAGTAAAAGTCATGGACAGGTTGTGAATTTTTCTTTATTGCCCGTGACCTCTCCATGACTTTTACTAAAAATACCCATGACTAAATCTTAGCCTTACCCATTGGGGTTCCAAAATCTATCAATTTCAATAGCCTTTCTAAACAACATACTGATCATGGACATATGTAGAACAACCCCTTGGGCCTCGCACAGATGTTCACAAAACATTATGCAGTCGACCAGAGTTCAAGATCAGATGTATTTCTAGGTCTGACTGTAATCATCCCTTATGCATGCAAATCCAAAGCCCTTTCCATCCAATGTGGGGCGCTGTTCAACAGTCACCTAAAGTGGAGAACTTCAGTTACTGCACAGGATGGTGAGTAACCTTCTCTTCTTCTTTGAGGAGTGTCCCTGTGGGTGCTCCACTACCCATCCTACTTCCCTATACTGAGTTCAATTTCTGGACTCTATGGTAGAGAAGGAACTGAGGGGGATGTGGTCGCGTGTGCTAGATAGGCGCTGACAATGGCACAAGGCAGGGACTGCGCACACGTGACACAGGAAAAATTCTCTGATCAAAGGCACAAGGACACACATTTACCTGAAGTGGAGCACCCACAGGGACACCCATGTTGAAGAACCTCAGTTACTGCACAGGGTGAGTAACCTTCTCTTCTTCAAAACCACCCACACAACAACACAGCCATCACACACAATAACCCCAAACACACATAGATCCTCCTGACAGCACACATCCCTCATTTGCCCCCCTCACAAATCAACACAAATCTCCCAGGATTGTCTCTTTGTCTGTGTTTCACTCTGAAGCTTAGAATGTCTGCTGGGTCAGTGTGAAGTGACAAAAACAGCTACCAGTCTGGATGAGAGCTCTTTGGGTTCAGAATATCACCAGGTTCAGTCATCACTGGGCCTTGTGAGAACCAGATGGAATGTTGGAATCCAAAGGTTCTGTGACAGTTGGAATATGACAGTTGATTAGAAAAGGTGACATGTTGACAGTTGATCAGCTATGTCACATAATAGAGAGGTGGTTGTGCCTCCAGCCAGTGCACAGCTCTGAGTACAGACTTTGGGCAACATGTACAAACAGCCACATTGCTCACTATAACATAATGCAAGGAAACAAGAACACCCTTTTTTACACTTACGAATTACACTCCTGCAACAGCATGGGCTTTCAGCTACTAGTATGAAATAAAGGTTTGTCTACACATGCAGATATTCCATAGCAGCTATTCAGGAATAACTATTCCAGAATAACTCCATGTGTGGACACTCTTTTTCTGGAAGAAGAGTGTCCACACATTAAGTTATTCCAGAATAACTGTTCAGCTTTAAATTCACACTCTTCCTTATTCAAGTATAACTTTTGTGTTAGACAAGCCCTAATAAAGTATCTCTGATATTATAATGCAGTCACCTCAAAGTCTCCCTCTAAGAACGCAAACCACCAATTTCAAGCTAAAACATGTGGGCCAGATTGTGTTTGGCCTCTGGGACTGCAAGGAAATGAGAACACACAGGTCACTTTCTCCTCACACTCTCTATGGAGGGGCTGGGCAATAAGAGTCAGAAAGTACAGGGTCTCCAAAGAGCTAGTACTGTTGCCAGGGGCATGGCTACAGTTCCACATCAGCCAGTTAAATTGGTTAGGATAGAGAGGCGTGAATACTACACCCCCTACAAGCCTCCAGATGAGGAGAGAATTGATTCACCAACACCATCTCAATAATACTTGTAGATAGCTGTCAAGATTGGCAGCATCAAGGGATGGTATCTTCAATATGGTCCTAATTATTGCTTGACTGAACAAACCTTGGGATATGGTCTCCTGAAGGATATGTTGATCATCCCTTAGGGCCAATCAATGAGGGATCCAATAATCACTAGCTAGATTTTTGTTTTTGCCATGAAAAACAACTTGCGCAGATCACAGTTATATTTCTGACAGTACTCCTAGAATTTCTATTAGCAAGATTAGCTGAAAATCAGATAAACACTGGGTGTGTCATGCCACCACCACACCCTCAAGAAAACAGACAAGCCCATCGGAATCCTATGAATCTTGATCAGATCATGATTTCCAGCATTCACACAATAGCCTTGTCCACTCACATTTCCCAGTCACAGGAAAATGATTTCTATACCAATGTGAGGGCTGAGGATGGAATAACAGAAGATGGCATTCAGCAGCCACTCTATAATCGACAACAACTTATAGTTTTAATGTTCTATGAGTCTATTGACAGAATGATACACTGACTGTACAACATTCTGTTTAGTTACAGTATTCTGGAATTTCAGCTGGTCCATTAATCTTGAAGGGAAGAGGGAGAAAATTAAACCTGAGACTGGAAAAGATAAGTGTCTGACCTTGACAAACACATGATTTTCCTACATGCATGCCCAACCTCCAATCCCAAACCCAAAACTAAGGTCCAGGTTTTGTGAAAAGAACACATCATCTAGAAGCAGAGAGAAGACTATCCAGATCAGGGCTGACAAGAGGGGGGCAAAAAGGGGGACAATTTAACAGGGTCCTGAGCTCAGTTTCCCTCCCCCCACGACCTTCCATAAAAGTCTGTAATGTCTGTGTAAACAAAGTAAAATGGGAGATGGTGGGGCCTCAGTAAACACGATGCACTGGGGCCCCAAATTTCTTTTGACAGGCCTGATCAGATGGATGTTGTGAAAAACAAATAGAAAACAATTCTTGCCTTTGTTATTAAAGAAATGTGCAACCAAACATGTGAGGAAAATCTGGTAATTTTACTGCCAAAAAGAGAGTGCCACGGTTAGGTTAGGGGGATGTTGGAGAAAAAATGACAAATCTACAAGGTTGGGACGCCATAGGACTTAGAGAGGTGTGCCAGAGGTAGAAGGTGATGAAACCATGAACGACCTCACTCTCTCAGGGCATGTCTACACTTACATGGCGTGTCTACACTGCAGCAAGTGATCCACTAAGGGTCGATTTAGCGGGTCTAGTGAAGACCCGCTAAATGGACCGTTGATTGTTCTCCTGTCTACTCCGGTACGCCATTGGAACAAGAAGCATAAGGTAAATTGATGGGAGAGTTTCTCCTGTCAACCCAGCATGATGTAGACACTGCAATAAGCTACGTCAACTCCAGCTACATTATTCACATAGCTGGAATTGCATAACATAGGTCAATTTAACCCTGTAGTGTAAACCTGTCCTCACAGCATGATCTCTTTAGGATCCAACAGATGGGTATAAATTGGTCATGAACAAAGTTAGGCTGAACATTAGAAGAAGGTTTCTAACCATCAGAGGACTGAGGTTCTGGAACAGCCTTGCAATAGGAGCAGTGGAGCAAGAAACCTAACTAGTTTTAGGATGGGTCTCAATAAGTTTATAAACAGGATAATATGGTGCAGTTGTCTACGATAGCAGGGAACTGGACTCAAGGACGCAGGAGGCCCATTCTCATTATATGTCACACATTCCTTTGTAAATTTCTGAGCAGAAATCCACCTGAGACTTGATGGGTGCAATTTTCAAAAGTGTTTAATGTTGACCTAGCTCACTTCCATTAAAGTCAATAGTAAAATTCCCAATTACTTTAACGGGAGCATAGTTAGGCCAATAAAGAGCACTTTTAAAATTCCAGCCAATGTTGCTAAAAACATCATTAATATTCACAGAGTCCCCTTTGTGACTTCTGTTGCACAACTGTAGGGTAGCTGGGTCTTATTCAGTCTCACCTCCTAAGACAGCCTTGCTTCTAGAAAATGTGTTTGTGTGTTGGGGGCATAGGCCCTCTGCACAGAAGATCCAAGTATTTGTGGGGTTGGGAACAGATGAATGAGTGATATCTGCAAGTTTAGAAGGCCAAGTTCCTGCATCCTTCATGGTCCCCCAAAACCCTGCCCATGAAGGGTACAATAGAGAAAACTCAGTGAGGTGAGCCTCAAAGTATTTCCGGACCTTCTGTCCCACTCTGTGAGTTTTACCGTGGGAAAGCACTCAATTATTACTCATTCAAACCTCCCATTCACTTGAAAGGGAATTTTGACTCAATGACTAATCTACCCATTAGCACTTACATGGTCCATTACATCTTCAAAGTGATGTACAAACATTAATTAATCCACACAACTTCCCTGTGAGGTACAAGAGACTTCTCAAGACAATATTAATATAGCTACTATATAAATAAACTGCATTAAGAAAGTTATGTGGCACAGTCAAGTGCTTGAAAGTGAGGAGATGCCAGGTTTACAGTTGCCAATGCAACCTTCATTCTGTTCCCTTGTGTTTCCCTCCTGTGCAAAGAAGGGGGGGAGGATACAGTGGGAAAAACAGTTTGATCATATAATTAGACTGTATCAAAATGCAAATGCGTAAGACAGATACTTCTTGAGTTAAAAGACTAGATAGCAGTAAGAGAAGACAATTATTTCTAATGGGGAGCTGGACTGCTTAATTTGGAGAGGCAGTCAGGATAACTTGGCCAAGTCTAGTTTTTTCTCTTCCCCTCAGCTGGAGGGGTCCTGACCAATGTATTGCCTTCAGATTGGGGTGGATGGGTTGCTGGAGGGACTTACGGTGTAGAGTTTAGTGCTGCTCTGTTTCCCACCTCTTCCCCTGCTGGGAATTGGGGGAACTCCTTCCCCATGTGATGCCCCCCGAGGAGGGGATGGAATGTTAAGGCCGTGTACGGAGTCTGGGGTGTATGGCTGGGGGAGTGAGCCCAGCCCAGCACTCTCTTCTCCTCCTCAACCCCCACCCCTCACTAACACTGCTCCAGCAGCTCCACATGTTCCCATGACAGTGTGTACTGCTGATGTTACTGCTTTGGCAGCAGTAGGGGGTTGGCTATTTAGAATATTCATGGTTAGTTATTATTTGGCAGACTGCCAATATTTTCCTAAGCAATGCAAGGAAAAGAAGTGAAATAGTTATTTTTAACAGTTTATAATTCAGATAAACCTGAATCCTTGCCATATTTCAAAGGCCTGCTGCAAACAGTGGAGGTGTTAGAATTTCTCAATAAAAAGGTTGCAAGTATCTTTTACAATGGGAAGTGTGTGTTGCCTTCCTGCTTATTGTTTCCTGCTCCCTGTTTCTGTTTGTTTCCTGCTCCCTGAACTCAGCATTCAAGTTCCTCTTTGTGTGTCTACATAATATTGGGTATGTGCAGTTACTCAGGGCATGCTGCTACATTTGGATCATTATGTTTTGTCCAGCCCGGGTTGGGTTAACGGCTTCATGGTTATTTCATATTTTGCTTTGATTTCCTGGTGTTTTGGGATTGGTGTTCTGGGGGTGCATCAGAGTGTAACAGTAAATGCTTCTATTCTGCAATCTATGCTGCCTGCACATCCTTTGGCTGTTGACTGGCAATATTTTATTGAGATTTTTTTGGAACTACAGGCAGATTCTGCAACTCTCCAATGTTGCTAGTTTAGCCTGGCTGCAGAAGTGCTTAGGCCAGTGATGGCATTGATATTTATGATAGATTCCTGGGGCCCACGTGCTCCTTTGGTGGAGAGATGAGCATAAAGTTCTGTGGACTAAAACTCGAGTCTGCGGAGTCTGGGATGACTGACGTTCCCACAGTGCCACCAGGAGACCATGCAGAGCTACAGCCAGGGAACACTGTGGAGAGTAGGTGCTGCAGGAAGTACAAGGGAGCCAGAGTGATAGTACCATGCAGCCCCCGATTGGTCAAGTGCCCTATTTAACCCTGGGGGATGCCCCAGGAAGTTGTCTGGGCAACCACACAGAATTTCACCACTTCACCTTGTCGCCTGATCTCTGACCTCTGACCCTGGCCTGACTCCGACCCCAATTCTTGCTTATTGAACTTGGCACTTGTGATTCCTCTGACTCCTGCTCAGCAACTACCATCCCTGACATGCAGACTCCAGCCCAGCTGTGACAGCTAGGCCAGACCGCCTATGCCCAGGTCTCTTACAATGAGTATTTTGGGATGGAGATTCTGTTCTCCTAAAGAGAAAAAAGGTTTTTTGAAGCTTGCTAGCAACCCAATGAAACCATATGTGAATTTGCATGTCGTTTGCAGCAGTTGGCCCAGCACTGTGAATTTGGGGACATTATGATGATCGTGCTCAGTGATATTTTTGTGACTGGCGTAGGCAATGACTGACTGGGTGAACAGTTATAGGCTGAAGATGCTAGAACTGAAGATGCTAAAAGTTGATTGATATCAACTTTTCATGCCACGATTGTTAAGAGTGAAGCATTTAAGAGGGCTCAGTCTGAAATGGGTTCTATGTCTCAGACAGCTGCTACCTTTGTGTCTACTCTTAAACCATCAGCTGCTCCTCCTGCCTAGTCATACGATGCTACCTACTCCCGCTCCACAGCCTCAGCAGCGAAAATTGCCAATTACTGTTTCTGTTGTAGTAGTACAAGCCATTTGGGTAATTTCACTTCCTGCCCGGCAAGAACTGCTATGTGCCAAGCATGTGGGAAGGAAAGACACTTTAAGTTAGTGTGCCATATACTGGTTCAAAATGCCTACTGTATATGTATAAGACCAGCTTTGCCAGGACCAATGAGCTGAAGCTGGTATCTTTTATCACGGGAAATTAATGGTGCACCAGTGAAGTGCATAGTGGTTCCGGGTGCTGAAGTTAATGTTCTTCCCTTTGGACTAGTTCATAATCTGGACATTTGCCTGAATTCAATGGTTATAAAAACTTGGAATTTGTATGCTTTGCAGACTGTGGGTGAAGCTGTGTGCTCTGTGCTTTAGAAAGGCATATTCTTGATTGCAAAGTTTTACATTGTTAAAGGCACTGCTGCAAATGCTATTCCATTTTTGTCCTACAATCTGTGTTTACAGCTTAGTATTATGCAAGAACTTGCACAGGATAATTTGGATGTAGAATAGAAGAGGGTAGCCAACATATCATTCAGAGACACCGTGATTTATTTAACAGTGATGGTGTTCTGTCCACAGGATATGTGTACTCTCTGTAGTTCGGTTCAACACCAAGCCCTTTGCACTGCTTGCATGTTGTGTAACTCCTGCACTTGTGGACTAGATCTGAGCAGAACTGCAGTGCATAAAAGATAATGGTTTCATTTGGGAGGGCAAAGGGCCATCAGATTGAAACTCACCAATGGCAACATTCGACTGTGCACAGATTTTAGGATACTTAATAAATATGTGAACTATGTGCCGTTTCAATTGCCTAACTTCGAAGAGGTGGGATGCCAGGTAAATGGATCCTGGATTTTCTCTCTGTTGGATTATTAATCTGGTTATTGGCAAATACCTGTGGCTGAAAGTTTGCAGTTATTATTGACTTCCAGCATGCCATTTGGGAGATATTGTAATCAAAGACTCCCTTTTAGTTTGGTTTCTGCTCCTGAGGTATTTCAGAGAGTAGTCTCTTAGTTCCTTGATAATATCCATGGTCCATGTTGCTATTTGGATGACATTCTCATCTTTCCTAACACCTTTCCTGGGCATAATTGCATTCTGGACCAGGTGCTAACCCAACTCCAACAAGCTGACACAAAGTTGAATTGCAGATATGTGCAGTTTTGCAAAAGATGCTGTAACATTTCTAGGGCATTCTCTGTCAGTTGATGGTGTGAATTCTTGGTGATGGTGTTTGCCATTGTATGCTTCAGAGTCTACTTAGTGGGAAGACATTTTACATTAGAAACTGATCATTTGCCTATTTTGGGCCTCTATCGTAAAGCCACTCAGCTACTGAGTGTAAAACTGCAGCGGTGGATTATTCAGTGACAGCAGTATGACTTTAATTTGGTATATATCAAAGGAAGACATAATTTACTTGCTGATGCTCTTTTGAGAAATTCTGCTGGGTTGGTGCCCTCGTATCCAGAAATGGCAGAGTACACAATATACTTTTTACTGAAAGATATGTCAATTGACTTAGGCCAGACCAATGATGTTATTCCTTGAGATGCTGAACTGTGCAAGATGATACGTGCTGTACAAGTGGATTGGACACACCAAGTTATTTAGAGAACTTTGTTTACATTGTACAAAATTCATTCTGAGCTCATGGTGAAGACATGTGCTACTCCACATATCTTACGCAGAGGAGCCCAGGTGATTATTACAGCAGTGTTGTGACAATCCTGGAGGTGGCTCATAAAGGACATTTGGGAGTTATGAAGATGAAGGAACTTCTGCGTAGTTATGCTTGGTGTCCAAGGTTGCACTCAGACATTAAGCGTCATGGGAAGGCATGCTTAGCCTGCACAGTGCATAGAATTACTGCTCCTCCGGCCTCTTTGAAACCAGTAGTTGTAGACAGACGATGGTAGAGAATTGCAGTGGATATTACTAAGCCCTCAACTTCACTGCATGGCTACACACTGTTGACAGTTATAGACTATTACTCACATTACCCCTTTCCATTCATAATTTCACAAAGCACCTCAAAGGAGCTCATTTCTTGTCTAATTACTTTATTTGCAATGTTTGGCCTACCACAGACCCTCATTTCAGATAATGGGACACCTTTTTTATCAAGTATCAGAGGGGTAGCCGTGTTAGTCTGAATCTGTAAAAAGCAACAGAGGGTCCTGTGGCACCTTTGAGACTAACAGAAGTACTGGGAGCATAAGCTTTCGTGGGTAAGAACCTCACTTCTTCAGATGCAAGTAATGGAAATCTCCAGAGGCAGGTATATATCAGTGTGGAGATAACGAGGTTAGTTCAGTCAGGGTGAGTGAGGTGCTCTGCTAGCAGTTGAGGTGTGAACACCAAGGGAGGAGAAACTGTTTCTGTAGTTGGATAGCCATTCACAGTCTTTGTTTAATCCTGATCTGATGGTGTCAAATTTGCAAATGAATTGGAGCTCAGCAGTTTCTCTTTGGAGTCTGGTCCTGAAGTTTTTTTGCTGTAAGATGGCTACCTTTACATCTGCTATTGTGTGGATAGAGAAGATGACACCTTTTCTGTGTATGATGATGTCATATGGCCAGTTGGAGAATTTGCACTACAGCAATCCACCCACAAGCTGAATCAGAGATATAATTTACGATCCTGGGATCACCTGTGCCTCGAACAAGGTACTGCTGAACTTTTGGGGAAAAGAGAAGGAAACTGTGATGACTGGTGTGTGTGTGGCCTTCCTGCTGATTGCTTCCCATTCCTGTTTGTTTCCTGGTTCCTGTTCCCTGAAGTCATACTTCCTTAGTTCTTGTGTCTAGGCGCACATAGCGTTGGGTATGCGCAGTTACTCACGGCCTGCTGCTACATATCTGCCATTTGGACTGTTATTAGGTTTTGTTCAGACTGTCACTGAGTTAACTGGTTCACGGTTATTACATGTTTTGATTTGACCACCTACATGAGTTTTGGTTTAATTTCCTTGTGCTTTGCCACTGATGTTCTGGGGTAGATCACAGCATAACACAGTATTAGGCAACGTAAATATAGGTGTCACTACCAGCTCCCTCGAGAATAATTACTTTCAGAAATTGTTATTAGTGTTTTGCAATACCTGGCCTTTACTCTACTTTATTTTAGGTATAATATGTCCATGTTTGTCTTCCTATTTCTGTGATAATTTCCCATCTAATATTCTTATATCTCTTTTCTCTAGACTTCTTTGCTGACCACTTGGTAACTAAATCATGTTTACAAATTCACTAGGGGTTAAATATTTATAAAAGATGAGTGCGACACACAAGCTTCTGGTACATTTCCAGCTCTAAAACAGTAAATAAGCACTAAAAATCCAATGCAAAATGGCAGCAGTTGTTAGAAAACAGATCCCATATTCAGTACCAAAAATATCCAGCTTTTCCATAAATTAGAGGAACTCAGTAATTAAACTATACCTACACCGCGAAGCCCTCATCCAGATAAATGACTATTAACATTCATTTGGTGGTTTCAGGCTAGTTCCTTCATAAATGAATCATAAGATTCATTCAGAGAAGACCAATGCCCCAATCATCAACCCCGGCTCAGGTAATGGACCTGTTTCTCTGCACATCCACAGGTGTTGTGTGATGAATCTGATGATCAGCAAATTCCATACTTCTCTCCCTCCATTCTCAGAGGGTTTCAGCTCAGCAGGAGGAGAAAGAGTGCCCTCTTTCCAGTGCCCTCTAACAGTGCCGTCTTCTGGCCAACCAGGTAAGGTAAGGGAGGTGAAGATCCTGTCTATCTCAGCAAGGGAGATGGCTCTCTGGGGATCTAGCAGCAGGAGAAGGCATTTCTAAGAACAACTGCAGGAGCAGTAGGATACAGGCCTGCTCAGAACCTGTTGGGGCCTTGTAGTCAGAGAACGAAGTCAAGAAGTTTCTGGGAGGGGTGACAGTCCAGATTCAAGCAGGGGGAATCTGAGAAGAAGATAGAGTTCGGAGGCAGGTGGGCTATCTGGTACATGAGGAATTGAATCAGCTGCTCTTTCCTGACACAAATGATTGATACAGGATATGACCACTTGTGCGGCACGCCCTGTACAATTGCTTATGCTCACTTATGAAGAGTTTTTACCCTTTTCTTCCTTCACCTGACCAGGTTAAATTGTGGGAGTGTGGCCTTTTCTGGGACTCAAGGGCAACTGGTCAGTGAGGAGGGTGCCTGACCTAAATCATGACACCAGATCTGGGAGTAAGGACACATGTGAATTGGTCTCTGGTAATGTTTTGTGAGTATATAGTTAAATGTGTAATATTTATGTGGTTTAGAATGATGAGATTGAGTTTCTTTCCTTTGTTCCAACCAGTCCTTGGTTAATTAAATCAATTTCCATTGCCTAGATCATATTTATAATCAAACAGAGGTGTCTCACCTCTCCAAATTGCTTTCAGAACAGCCAAGCATGTTGTGACCTTAGAGCACTATGAGTATAGCTACTTCAAGCTTTGGTGACCGGCTCACTTTCCCTATGTTAGAGCCTGATCCAAACCCCATTGGATATGGTCACAGACAGGCTCGGAAAATGCCAGGAAAAAAGCACTAGAAGGTGCCGCCACCCAACTAACAAGCAACACAGTGCTGATGTGACGAACATGAAAAGCTGCATCCAATCAACTGACAGTCCCAAATAGCAAACCAATGGACTTTATGCAAGATATATATATTCATACACAAAAAGCTATGTTAAAAGAACATTGCAAAGTCAAGCAATGAAATATTAGAAAATTCCCCCTTGTGCATGTGCATTATGACATAATCTTTAAGTAGATGACCACTTGCTATTTTGTTCTGCAGGACTTCTGCTTTATTCAGTGCACAGGATGGCTGGTGCTCACTGAATGAGCAGCTATTAAACATTTGTTTTAACTAGGGCTGTCAATTAATCGCAGTTAACTCACGCGATTAACTCAAAAAAATTAATCGCGATTACAAAAATTAATCGCGATTAATCGCACTTATAACAAAAGAATACCAATTGAAACTCATTAAATATTTTTGGATACTTTTATACATTTTCAATATTGATTTCAATTACAACACAGAATACAAAGTGCACAGTGCTCACTTTATATTATTATTTTTTATTACAAATATTTGCACTGTAAAAATGATAAACAAAAGAAATAGTATTTTTTAATTCACCTCATACAAGTACTGAAGTGCAATCTCTTTATCGTGACTTAGAAATGCAGATTTTTTTTGGTTACATAACTGCACTCAAAAACAAAACAGTGTAAAACTTTAGAGTCTACAAGTCCACTCAGTCCTACTTCTTATTCTGCCAATCACAAAGACAAACAAGTTGATTGATGGGAGATACCACTGCTTGCTTCTTATTTACAATGTCACCTGAAAGTGAGAACAGGTGTTCGCATGGCACTTTTGTAGCTGGTGTTGCAAGGTATTTACATACTGGATATGCTAAACATTCGTATGCCCCTTCCATTCTTCGGCCATCATTCCAGAGGACATGCTTCCATGCTGATGATGCTCGTTAAAAAAAAAAAAAGCATTCATTAAATTTGTGACTGTACTCCTTGGGGGGAGAATTGTATATCTCCTGCTCTGTTTTACCCGCATTCTGCCATATATTCATGTTCAAGCAGTCTCAGATGATGACCCAGCACATGTTCGTTTTAAGAACATTTTCACAGCAGATTTGACAAAACGCAAAGAAGGTACTGATGTGAGATTTCTAGAAATAGCTACAGCACTCAACCCAAGGTTTAAGAATCTGAAGTGCCATCCAAATTCTGAGCAGGACGAGGTGAAGAGCATGTTTTTAGAAGTCTTAAAAGAGCAACACTCTGATGAAGAAACTACAAAACCCAAACCACCGTAAAAGAAAATCAACCTTTAGTGCACCTGGTATGTAAATATCTTGCAACACCAGCTACAACAGTGCCATGCGAACGCCTTTTCACACTTTCAGGTGGCATTGTAAACAAGAAGCAGGCAGCATTATCTCCTGCAAATTGTAACCAACCTTGTTTGTCTGCGTGATTGGCTGACCAAAAAGTAGTACTGAGTGGACTTATTTTATTTTTGAATGCAGTTTTTTTTACATAATTCTACATTTGTAAGTTCAACTTTCATGATAAAGGGATTGCACTACAGTACTTGTATGAGGTGAATTTGAAATATACAATTATTCTGTTTTTTACAATACAAATATTTGTAATAAAAATAAATATAAAGTGAGCACTGCACACTTCATGTTCTGTGTTGTAACTGAAATTAATATATTTGGAAATGTAGTAAACATCCAAAAATATTTAAAATAAATTGTATTCTATTGTTGTTTAACAGCGCGATTAATTGCGATTAAATTTTTTTAATCACTTGACAGTCCTAGTTTTAACCTCATTGTTCAGCGCTTGGCCCCAGACCTTATTGGCTGCATGCTATTCAAAACCTGTTCTGAATACAGAATTATTACTTTCCTTATAGGCTGTCTATGGGGCTCATCACTATGGTATCTGACATTAATAGATTTATTTTCACAATACCTGTGATGGAATCTTCAAAGATTTTAGCTGCACAGTTCTAAAAAATCTCTACTGAGCATGTGTGAACTGAGATTCTTCAAAGGCTTGCAACTTGGTCAAATTTGGATGGATTTTCACAGGAATAGAAAAAGACACATCCCTGGCATAAAAGCTACTCCCTTACCAAATTTCAGATCCCTGCAGCATGGGGTGCTAGAGCTTCTCAAGAAATTGTAAGAATATTTGTAAAATGGAAAACAATTTTTTCCCCTTAACCTCAATCTCAGAAATGACCAAACCATTCTGGTTGAAAATTAAAAAAAAAAAGTCAAAAACAAACAGCCTGAGACAGACACTCAGCATGGAAAGTGTCAATCCAAATAGTAAAGCTTGGTAAAGTTATCACCAACTGAAAATAGGTTCTAATAATGGGACGTGTCAGGCAACCTTAATAATAGGTGGTGCTGTGCTGCCAGTTCCACGTATAATACAGTTTGGGTGGGACTGAATCATTACCCCGGCACTCACACCCTCCCACACATATGACAGCAGAGTACAGAATATTATGACAGCCAGTACATACATGTAATTCCCCCCATACAACTCTTGTGTGGGAGTTGGAGATTGTATCTATTTAGACTATAAACTTTCCAATCTAAATCTAAGGTGGTGTGAAGGGATTGACTCACTGCTGGCATCTCCTTGGGACCGGGCATGGCAGCTCTCTCTCCGTCAAGGTCTGCTGCCACTGGTTGCTCCACATCTGTGGTGGTCTGCCTCTTCCTGTGACTTGGCCTTTTTGCAAGGTTACTTCAGTCTCTCCCCTTCCAAAAAGCAAGGGAGGTAAACGCAAATAAATTGAGTTAGCAAGAGAGAGGAAGGAATGACCCCTCCCAGGATGTATCGGGATCAGGTCCTCCATTCCCTCAGGCAGGGAACTTCAGGCAGTTGTAGTAATGGAAGTTCCTGCTTTATCTTTGCCATTTCTTTAGGACTGAGGGTTGAAGGTCTGTTCTCTTCCCTGCTCTGCCCACAAATGAGCTTTTCTGCTTCACTTTAAACTCCTCCTTCCACTATGCATGTCTTGTAGGTGTGGTGAAGTGGGGCTGGCTGAGTCCTTAATCCCTTGTTGTCCAGTGTGGGGTTTGTATACCCCATCATCAAACACCTGCCCTCTCAAGATGGCACCTGTGGAACCAGCAGATTGTTCCCCCCTCTCACTTTTTCCTCTCTCTGCTGAATTTGGAAGTCATACAGCTGGAGGGCAGGTACCAGTACATAAGCTGAGGGGTTGTGTCCTTCATGGCATTTAACCAACTTTAAGAAGGCATGATCAGTGACAAATTTGAATGGATTTCCCAGGAGGTAATATTGTAGAGAGTCCACTGCTCATTTCATGGCCAGTCCTTCCTTTTCTATCATTGAATATGCCTGCTGCCGAGGGAACAGATTGTGGCTCAAATACAGTACAGGACGTTCCTCTGCATTTGTTTCCTGAGACAACACTGTGCCTAGTCCAGAGGTTCTCACAACATTTTTTTGGTGGCCTCAGACTGTGGCCACCAACTCTTGCTGGTGGCTGCTCAGACAAACCCGTCTCTCTGTCCATACTGCCCGTGGCCTGGAGAAGTTGCTGGCCAGCTAGCCCCCTACAGAGTCCCAAGCTCCCATGCTCTGGCCAGGCGGGAGCAGGAGAGCTGCCCAGAGGAGCACCACGGCAACCCAATGCTGCAACTGCCTCCGCTGACATGAACTGCCTCCTGCACCATACACACCGGCACCATGTGTCTCTGGAGGTGCTGCCTGGAGCCCCTGAGGAGGCTGCATGGTGCAAGGCACTGATCCCTGCCAAGGTGACACATCTCACTGCCCTTGCTAACAGCTATTTAGGAGCAATAGCTGGGCACTGGAGGGAGAGGCTCCTCCTCCCCCCTCTCCCCAATCTCCACCCATGCTTTGCAGGCTGTCGTGACTGCAAAAAAATCCACTGGTGGCTGCCTGCAGCCATGGTGGCCACATTTGAGAAATCCTGGCCTAGTCCTACTTCTGAGGCATTGGTTTGTAAAATGAACTCTTTTGAAAAGCTGGGACTGAACAGGACAGGCTCTTGACACATGTGGTCTTTCAACTTTTCAAAGGCCTTTTCTCAGGACTTGGACCAGTGAACCTTCTTGGGGCTGCTGTCCTTAATTAGGTCTGTGAGGGGGCTGCTGTCATCCAAAACCCTGGCACAAACCAGCAGTAGTAGCCTGTGAGCCCAAAAACCTTCCGACTTGTTTCTTCATGGCTTGGCGTCGGCATGCTTTGAGGGTCTGGACTTGTCCAGGAGGAGCCGAACTTGACTCTTTCCCAAAGTATATCCCAAGTAGGTGATCTCCTCCGACATCCCAAACCCCTCATCCCCGGCCCCACCCAGAGCCTGCACCCCTAGCTGGAATTCTCATCCCCCTCCCACATCCGAACCCCCTGCCCCAGCCCGGTGAAAGTGAGTGAGGGTGAGGGAGAATGAGCAACGGAGGGAGGGGGGATGGAGTGAGTGGGGCAGGGCCTTGGAAAACGGGCAGGGCAGGGCCTCGTGGAAGGGGCAGGGCTGAGGGCGGGGTGGGGGTGTTTGGTTTTGTGCCATTAGAAAGTTGGCAACCCTATCCAGCCCCCGAAATGGGGTCTGCACTGGTCTCATCAGGTAAGATGCCAACAGGGTGGCCACTGGTCAGGTGGCCACTGGGCTGCCATCGCCACTCACTCAGATGGTATCAGGAAGGCCTCCAGATCATCTTCAGGGCCCATCTTTGTGAATTTCACTGGCATGGGCAGAGCTACTGGGCCCAGGCCTACAGCCCCTGAAGGGGAAGCCCCGGGGAGACACTGAGGCTGCATCAAGGCCACTACCTGTTGGACCAGTCTTTGCTGCTGTCCCTGCTGCTGTGCCCCTAAGTCCTGGACCAGGTCTTGCTGCTGGGCAGCCATTTGCTGTAGGAGTTGCTGATGCTGTGGCTGCTGGGCTGCCTGTTGCTGCTGCTGATTCTCAGTCATCAATTTGAGAAGACATTCTAGGTCCATGTTGTCTGTCCTACCAATTCACGTCTCGAGCTTGAGGGTGTTTGACCATCTGGGTCAGCCACTTCTCCCCCTTCTCTAGGGATGGGAAGGATACTCACATTCTCCACCAGTTGTTAAGGGGTCGACTCATTGCTGCCACCTCCTCATGGACGGGAGTGACGTGGCAGCTCTTTCTCAATGGGGTCCCTGCTTCTGGGGTAGTCCATAAACAAAAAGTAAGGTGAGTTATCACAAATAAATTGACAAAAAGAACAGGAGTACTTGTGGCACCTTAGAGACTAACAAATTTATTAGAGCAATAGCTTTCGTGGGCTACAGCCCACTTCTTCGGATGCATATAGAATGGAACCATTTTATATGCATCCGAAGAAGTGGGCTGTAGCCCACAAAAGCTATTGCTCTAATAAATTTGTTAGTCTCTAAGGTGCCACAAGTACTCCTGTTCTTTTTGTCAATTTATTTGTGATAACTCACCTTACTTTTTGTTTATGGACTACCCCAGAAGCAGGGACCCCATTGAGAAAGAGCTGCCACGTCACTCCCGTCCATGAGGAGGTGGCAGCAATGAGTCGACCCCTTAACAACTGGTGGAGAATGTGAGTATCCTTCCCATCCCTAGAGAAGGGGGAGAAGTGGCTGACCCAGATGGTCAAACACCCTCAAGCTCGAGACGTGAATTGGTAGGACAGACAACATGGACCTAGAATGTCTTCTCAAATTGATGACTGAGAATCAGCAGCAGCAANATAAAATGGTTCCATTCTATATGCATCCGAAGAAGTGGGCTGTAGCCCACGAAAGCTATTGCTCTAATAAATTTGTTAGTCTCTAAGGTGCCACAAGTACTCCTGTTCTTTTTGCAGATACAGACTAACACGGCTGCTATTCTGAAACAAATAAATTGAGTTAATAAGAGAGAGCAAGGAATGACTCCTTCTCAGGCTATATCAGAATCAGGGAGGGACCTTCAGGCAGTTGCTGTTGGGGAAGTTCTTGCCTTCCCTCAGCCTTTTCCTCAGAACTGAGGGCTGTTCCCTTCCCTGATCTGCCCGCAAGGGAGCTGTTCTGCTTCTCTTTTAACTCCTTCTCCCACTGTGCATATCTTGCAGCTGTGGTGGGTGAGAGCAGTATTTGTTAATATATGCTAGCACTGATGGCTGCAGAGAAAACTTTAAAAACTTGAACTGAATGCAAACCGATGTGCTGAGTCTGCAGACAGCATGAAACAATAGCTTGGAGGTGTGAACTACCCCATATATCTCAATGGGTTGTTGACTCAGGAACCTACAGATGACAAATTATGTCAACACTGTTAACTGTTTCATTTCTTATCATGTTAACAAAAGCATCCAACTAATATTCTTATTGCACAATCCCAAACCACCTCCCATATCTTCTGAGGTGTCAATATATCCTGCAATCTACCCTGACAGCCTCTGTGGTTATGAACTGTCCATACAAAATTCTGTGGCAGATTGAAAGCTGAAAAAGTGTGGACAATATAAAATAAATTGAATGCAATATCAAAATAAATATCACAGGGGCAACTATGCTGATTGTGTTAGTCATGTTCATATTTAATTAAAAAAATCCTCATTTTTTTTAACTTGAAGCTGTTATAGAATTCCCAGTCCACCAAATCAGTGTACCCCAGAAATGCAAAAGTTTTGCTGGAAGAATTAGCTTCAGTTTGTCACAGACTACGTGGGTCCCTTGTGTATATTACAGTCATTTTTATATTTTATTATATTTTCCTGTTGTTAGGTGTATAGTTTGTTTTATTTGTTCACATTTTCCCACATGTAGCATATTTATTACATCTTTTTAATACTATTGATGTTGTGGTTATTGCAAGATATTTTAAAATATTTTAAAAATTAATAATCAAAACATACATATATTAAAAATAGATTATATCTGTACAGATCTGGCATACATTGGGTATTTGTCACATCCCTGATAATTATATTAGCTTCTCTCTTCTGAAACATTGATGTGATGTGGTCAACATAACTATGGGGATGAGAAGTGGGGTGTGTGTGTGTGTCAGGAAATTTAGTTATTTTACATAACATACATACTGTATTGCAATACCTAAATGCAAGAGGCAGAGATTATGCCACTGAAGCCTTAAGCAAATGCAAAACTAGGGATTGGAGCACCCCTTATTTCATGATGGATTATAATATAGAAGGGACTCCTCAAGGCCTTGCGGCCTTTAACAAATGGTGTTGTTGTGGCAGTTTTATGAGCTCCTCTTTATCTGTTGAAAGGGAGCCACATATGATCTCAAGAAAGGTCAGCAGACGCACCTCCCAGCTGGAGATGGGTTGCCATCCTAATGAATATTATAAACACGTGTTTTCTGTTTCTTTTTCCATACGTCTTTTTTATACAGGGAATGAATGCCATCCAAACTAGGGTTCACCAAGCACCATCCTGTCCTCAGTCTAATCCCTGCTAACACATAATTAGTTTAACTAATAAATAATAATGGACTTTCCTCTGAGTTCCCCTGTGTGTGTTGTCGGGTTTTTTTATGTCAGCCTTTTAAACTGTAAGCTCTTTGGAGCAGGGACTTTCTTATTTTTGTGCCTTGCACAGTGCTGAGAAAATTGTTGGCACCAAACAAATAAAAATAATAATAGAGGTCAAAAGTAAATGTCACATTATGTTCATGTTGCATCAAAACTTCGAAATACGGTAAGACCGCAACATTGCATCTTCACCACACAGTTCCCAAGAGTGCTTTGGGGACATATACACATCTCACAAACACTCCTCTGTATCAAAGGGTCACAATATTGCTCGGAAAAATTAAACTAAGGTGCCCCTGGATATACTAGAGCAGGTGACAAAACCTGCAACCCAGTTCTAGCCTGGTCAATCATTCCAGCTGCTCCAAAATGTTAAGCACCACTAGCTGGTGCCCATCAGCAGGACTCTTCAGTTCCTATTTGCCTGTCTCTTTCACAGGGACCCAGGACTTCAAGGCCATGTCCTCACTAGCTTCCTGTTTCTATTGCATTGGGATGGGTGGGGATGAATGGGAGGTTCCACTTATCCTGACCAGAAACCATCCTCCACTTTCCTCTTCCTCCTCCTCCCACCTAGACTGAGCTGACTCCATCTTGGTCGACTCTCTAGCCCGTCTGTTTATCACTCTCTCCATGCCTTCCCCTCTCCCTCCTCCCCTCCTCCTCTCGTCATTGTCCGTAATAGACGACGCGGCGGCAGCAAGCAACAACGTGCAGCAGCGGCGGTGGCGGCGGCGGCGGCGGCAGCAGCAAGCAGTCGTTCTCTTTATAAACCCCGCTGTATTGCCCGGATGTGAATGGATTACAATGTATCTTTCAGGGAAACATATTATTACCAATGTCTCCATGGGGGAGTCAATGATGATGATGAGGAGAGATCTGTAAACTTGGAACAAGTTTAAGACTTAAAAAAAAAAACAAAAAAAAACCGAGGAAGGACAGAGGGAACACATCCCACCACCACCAAGATTTGTGATAGTTTGTGAATAACCATGTGTTTATAAAAACTAAAGAGGGAAAAGTTACTTGGATTTTTTTGGCTGGCTTTTATTTTTGTTCAGTTTGGGTGGGGAGATTTTGTGACACTTGTTTCGTGGTCCAAAAAACAAAAACAAAGCCAGGTGTAGAGTTCGTTTAAATCGGTGAATAACCCTGGACCAGGACTGAGAACCAGTTAAAGTACTTTTTTGTTTGTTTGTTTGTTTGTTTTTGGTTTTGGGGGTCAAACCTATGTGAGCTAATAACGCACTTTCGCAGAAGATTTCTCTCTTTAAAATAGATATATATTTCCTTGGACTATTGTGAACATATTTGTGGCCATTAAGGTAAAGTTACAATTTGCTGTTAGAGTAACTTGTGTGATTTTTTTTTAAATGGTTGATCCCGCTGTGTTATTTTTTTTTAAAAAGTACAACTTATGCAATGTGTAAATGCAAACTGAAAATACACTGGAATAGTGCATATATGGAGGGTAGCTATGTATGAACTTATATTGTTCAACGATCAATGTACTGAACTTAGTGCTTTGTTTTCTGCTGGAAAATGAAGTCAGGGTTGAGGTTTTGGAGTATATGGGGCCTGTAGCAGCAAAAATTGAACTAAACGTATAATATGCTTTAGGGGTGGAGTGGGAAGGGTCCGCTGGCATGATCCCCAGAAACTTGAGTGTAAAACAAATCAAATGGTTGATTTTTGCCCCCCAAAGTTTGCAGCAATACTCTCTGTAAATTGAAACCCAGCATGTGAAATGTAGCGTTAGGTAAAAAAAAAATCACAACCAAACCAAAACAATTTAAAAAGATAACCTGGATAATAGGGGGGGGGGGAATATTGTTCTTCTTGGCAAAGTCTTTCAATCACGTGTGTATTTGCAGCCTGGTATAAACTTGCTTTGCCATGTGTATGTGTGTGAGCTGAAGAAATGTAAAGTATAATCAATTTAAAAGTGCTTCGGACGGGGAGGAAATCGGCAACAATTTGACTGGGATTTCAGGCTGCATGAGCTGCGGGTATGGAGGAAAATGAGGTGCCCGCTTGCGTTTTTTCTTTCTGGAGGTGTTACTGTGAAAGCAAATCCCAGAGCCAGGGGAACGTGCTCTTTCTGCTGCTGCTGCTTTGTCCCCTTCCCTTTGCTGAACTTGCAGTCCGGCTTGTTTTGGTTTGTTTGCGGGGTTTTTTTTCTTTTCTTTCTTCTCCTTCCCTCCCTCTCGCTTTCTCCTAAGGCAGAAAGAGTTTGGTTCGGAGTCGGAGCTCTGCCGTGTCTCTCTTGCTCTTTAGTGGCGGTAGCGGTGTGTGTTTGGTGAATGCCGTGATTATAGCAATGAAACCCAGAGCTCGGTACTGTTCTTGGAAGGGGAGTCCCTTCTCTCCTCTCTCGGGCGGTAGGTACCGGAGCTAGGCTAGGGTCGATCGGTGGCCGGCCGGTGGTCATGGTGGAGCTAAGATCGGATCTGTGGGCTCGGACAGGAGCTGTGGAGGGGGCTTGCTCACCACGCGGCTTTTTATTTTTGAATGTATTTATTGATTTGCCTCCACGGGGGCTGCGAGCTCTTTATGGAGCGAGTCTCCCTATGCCCCCCTCCCCCCGGGCCCGTTGCCCACTTTAAAGGAACTGATGACTTTGCAAAGGGGCCTGGGGTGCTTTGATTATTATTTTTTGTAACCATCCTCTCTTTCATAGATGAGGGATTTGGTCTAATTGTCAAAGCCTGAATTCGCCCCCCACCCCATCCCCTTCCACTCCACCCCCAACTCTGGTTTCCCTTTGCACCCGGCGGCTCTTCACTCTAAAGACTTTGTGTCTTTTAAAAAAAAAATTCCTTACACGCTGCTTTACATGGAAGGAGGAAAAGGAAAAAAGTTGGGAGCGGATGGCTGTAGTTTCTTCTCTGCGATTCTCATTCATTCCTCGCTGAACCTCCTGTTGCATAAATGATGCGCTGAGAGCGTGGCTCTATTTTTTTTTTGGATTTGGGTTTAGAGTGTGGATGTTACCAGGTTTCGATCGTCTCTTTGGAAATACAATATCGCCTTTTTTGTTGTTGTTTTTGCTGCCCCTCCATCTTTTTTCCCTCCCTTCTTCTCAACTCCCCCTCCCCAGTCTTCCCCCCCCCCCCCCCCCCAAATCCGATTGTGTTTCCTCTAAGGCTCGGGACTGGGTTTCTGATTGCGGTTATTTCCATGTTTCTAGGTTTGTGTGATTTTGCTAAAATGCATCACCAACAGCGAATGGCTGCCTTAGGGACGGACAAAGAACTGAGTGATTTACTGGATTTCAGTGCGGTAAGAAACAACGGTGGAAATTAACAACAGCTGTAAAAAATATCTTCTAGCTGATCTGTTAAACTAAAAAACCCAAAAACCAAAAAAAACAAAACAAAACTGTGATCTAAGTACATTGGGTAATTTTTAATCAGCAGCTAGACCCATGGTAAATATGCTCGCTTAAAAAAAACCAAAACAAAACAAAAACAAGAGTCTTATTATATTTTCTTGTACGTGATGGGAGATGCAATTTTGTTCCTAGCTTACTTTTTATGTCATGGATGTCCAGAAATTATTTTTACAAAAAATCAACCCTCCTAAAAATGGACATTTCTCATCATTAGTTAATATTAACAATAATATAATACTATTACTCAGCACTTATGTACATTATCAAAGTGTTGATGGTACCTGAACTAATTAATTGCTAATTAGTTATATTCTACTTTCAGTTCTTCCCTTGTTTCATTTTTTTGGCACATTGAGAGTGCAAAGAAATCCACAACTGCCTCAGTTTAAAGTTTTCACTGAAATCTCAGATGGCTTCTGCTGTCGTTAAAACTGTTTAAATCTTTCCTGAGGACCCCCGGATAGATGGTGCTTTTTTAAAGTACTTTTTGTCTCTTTGGGTTTCTTGTAAATAGCCTAGTTTTGAGGGCAAACGTTAATCTGGACGTGTGCACTTGTCTAGTTTTATTCCTCCCCCCCAACCCTATCCTTCCTCTCCCTCCTCATCTCCTCCCCCCCTTCCCCACAATATATCAGGAGCATTTATTTAAGGAAAAAATCAGTTTGGTGTAAGGTGCATGTATGTTCTAAAAAGAATCTCAACACTACCACAAAAATCAAAACCACCTTGTAAATGAGGCTATTTCAGTCTTCTGCTGCTGCTTCTCAAGACTTTCCTTTGGAGAAATGGCTTTGGGAAGTTTGGCCAGGAAATGTAGCCTGAGGCAGCTTTGCAGCCCCCTCTTTGCTTGTTGCACTTTTTCCATTTGTTCCTTCGCTTTTTGCAGGCTCTGACTCAGGGAAGGTGCGTATTATCCACTAGACACGTCGAAGAAGAGGGAAACCAATTAGGGTCGAAATAAATGCTGGAGAGAGAGAGAGAAGGGGGAGGGGAAGAGAGAGATTGAGAGGGAGAGAGAGAGTCTTGCTTCAAATTGCTCTCATGTTAGAGACGAAATGAGAATTTAGGGCAGGTGGCACTTTGCATTATTATTATTTGGGTTCACATATGACAGGCAAATCCTAAAACGGGATGGAAATGGACATTGCTACATTTATGGCCAAGGTTTCAACAAAAACTTTTTTTCCCTTGCCTTTGTCAGCATACGAGTTTGAGTGGGGATTATTTCTCACTAAGTTTTGGTAATATTGTTGGGGACTATGATTTTCCCAAATGTTAGTTATATTGTTTGGGACTCTAATGAGCCTAATTGAAAAAAAAAAGGTGGTAGTGGTAAGGGGCTGGGGGTGGGGTTGTAAGAAATACTGTACCATTTTCGAGTCTCAGATGGATGATTCATATTAAATAAACTATTAATGTCCTTTTGTAGAGAATGTGGAAGGAACTTTGGGTTAACAATGAACACAAAATCTCCTGTTTTCCAGCAGTAATGTTTCTTTGTTTCTTGTAGATGTTTTCACCTCCTGTGAGCAGTGGGAAAAATGGACCAACTTCTTTGGCAAGTGGACATTTTACTGGCTCAAGTATGTAAAATCTTTGCTTAGCATGCAATTAAAATATTGTTAGTTATTTATTTACATGCATTATGTCTGTTTTGGTTGTGTTAATCTGTTTTGGAGATCACATTCATTGAGCGCTATATAAGAGCTGGTATTATTATTATTTCGACAAGTCTGATTGGAACATTTTCAAATATTTCCATACGTTTGTTATTGTAAATAAAAAAAATCAACGGCATAATTGTTCAAAGTGAGCTAGGTTAAATCTCATTTTTTTAAAAATCAAACGGAGAATGTTTTGTTTAAAAACTGGAGTTTCTGTGTTTATATATGAAAAACGATAACCAAAACAGCTAGGATAAGACTTAGTTTGTAAACAGGAATAAAGCCTCTTTTAGTAAATTAAATAAATAAATAAATAGGAATCATAATAGAAAGGTCAGCCATACTAAAGAAAGAATTCTTAATTTTAGAAGTTAATGTTTACTGATGGAATAATCTTGATCAACTTGAAATCTCAAAATTTTTCTTTTTAATTTAATACACTAATACTTTTTCTTTCTTAATGTTTTTACTCCTTTCAAAGAGTCCCCTGAAATTCACTGAGTATTATCATTATTATTAATATTATTTATTATTTATTGTAGTTGTAGTATATGGGCGACTTTTTCATTTAATAAATATAGGATCCTTGTTGGTGACACATTATATATGTGTATCTATGTATATGCATATTTCAGAGTTTTCGCAATAGAACACCTGTACAATGATTGTCTGGCAATTAGAGAGGAGTTTTATGTCGGAAAATTTTATATGCCTGACTACTTCAAATTAGACACATTTAAATTTCTTTATTCTTTTGCCTATTCCATTCCATTTAAGAGGGTTTCCTACATTGCTGCAGGGAGTGTTTTGGATGTGTCACAAATACATCTACAGTTAAACAGTTGCAGTGTCTTAAAAGTACTGGCAATTGAACATAACTGTACAATGTACCTAACAGTATTGTATACAGAATACTGCTCTAAATCAGATAGTAAATTTGGACAAGTCTTTACTGTAAACTGTCACTGGATATCTAGATATATATATACAAGTCATTGCCTATAGTTTCATGTCTGGTATTTTCAGTTTGTACTCAAGTAATTAAAGAAACCTCTTCTGTGCATTCAGTTTAACCATTTTTATGAAATGCACTGATATGTTAATTAACTTTTAATTTCTAAAGAAGGACTTTATTACCATTAATTTGAAGTTAGTCTGTATTACACAATATTTATATGTCATATTAGCTGCTACTTACAGTTATTAAACTCTATTTTTTTAAGTCTCCTCTGATAATATTTAGATTTTTTAAAATAATGAAAATATATTTATGATTTTTCTTCATAAATATAGCTATTTTTTCAATGTAGTGACTTTGGAGATTTTACGGATCTCAATAACTTTATAGTCATAGTTTGCCTAATATCTCTTATGTTAAAGTGCTTAATCCTATTTTTATAATTTTATTGACAATAGCTGTTTTTATTGAATGTATAATATTCAATACATTTGTTTTCATTGGACAGAAGTGTAAAGCATTTGTGCCAGACAAATCAATTTGTCATGCTTATACACAATCAATGCAGTAGCTAACTCTGGTCTAGCAGCAATTAACTAGTTTGTTATATTTAAGAATTTTGTCTTACGCTTCAGCTATGAAGTCAGTGTGATAAAAAATAACAAAGGATAAAAATTCTATATATTTAGTGAAATTGAGTTTTATAGTGTTTGTATTATGTCTAAAACTGAAACTATGGAAATAACTTTGGTGCATCATTTTTGACATGCAAATGATTTAATGAACTGAGGTAAGTCAGTAATATTAAGATGTGGACCATTTAAAATAACAGCTCTCTTTGAAATTCATACTTAATCTCACTATCTGTGCTAACATGCATATGCTTAAATATACCACTTTGTGATAGAAGAGGGTAGAATTGCCCTGCCTGATAAATAGAAATATATATTAGTAGATTTTATTCACAGTGGTGTGAAGAACAATGTACACTATTCTTTGTGTAAATAACTTGCAATTTACTATATAAAAATCTCCTGGTTGGTCATTAGACAGGGAATTTAAAATGAATATTCATTGGTTCCCCAAAAAGATGTCCCACATGTTAAAAGTATTGTACCTAATGCACTAAATCGTATATCTGTGGCCTGAAGATATACTTGTATAAAGAAAAAGAGTAGTTATTGTTTCATGGTGTTCCTGCTAGTCAGTTAGCTGTGTATAGTAGTGCCTTGGAAACTGCTGCAAGAGATGTTTTAGATAAATGAATATTCAGCAGCATTAAAAACAGTGATATTAGTAATTCAGAAATATAATTTATTGTCCCAATTTTTTTAGCTATCAAAATTGGTTCAAAACTGAGACTTATATACAGTTTACTTTTTCTGTTGGATAGATGAACTTAAAAAGTTTAGTAGACAAATGACATTCCTCTGTAAAACTGATATTTCTTGTGTTGAAGAGGCACAGATGTCGTCATCCCTCTGTGTTGACTTGAAACTTCTCAATACAAAAAAGACCTCAAAGAAAAGTAGTCCCATGTAGTGAGGTGAAACCAACTGGGTTTTGCGAAGTGTGGTAACGTTTAATCTTGAAGTCATCTTATAGCTTTTTACTCATTTAATACACAGTGCTGTGTTGTGATTTGTAGTGTGTGAATGAAAATAAAGTAGAGCCATATTTCCTTTAATCTTTAATTTCACAAACATGGATTCTTACCACCTTAAGAAATGGTGAGGCTGCAAGGGAGAAAGGAATGTAACCTGAGCCACAGCCATGACATTCCCATGGAGCATTTTTCACATGAAAGGTTTTTGTCAACCCAGTAAAGGACCAGCAGCTTTTGTTTGATGTTTGCAGGTGTTCAGCAGAGAGCACTAAAACAATTCAGCCATGCTGGTTCAGAGGCTCTATGACCTTAACAGGGGGAATTGGTGAGGATTGGAATTATTTTTAAGAAAACTTACCTAGAGTTATTTCAACTTGTATATTGAATTTGTAAAGTGATTTAGTACCTGCTAGCCAATGGTATTAAACCAAAGGGAGAAATACACATGTCCATTTGAATCAAGCCTTATTAATTTTTAGGAAAGGATGCCAAAATAACAAAATCTATTTTTCCAACATTCTAAAATATTTTTTGAATATCTGTCATGTCCTTCATTTATATCAGCTCTCTACAATAAAAACTGTTAGTTAGCAATGGGAGTGTGAGATAAGAGAGAGACAATAATTGTTTGTACTCGATTTTTAAATAGATTTTGATACAGACATATGATATTGTTGGTACTGAACAATTTGTTAGATCTAGTACATTGGTCACACCTGGCACACTTCAGGTTTCCAGCTATTATATATGGTGGTTACAAAATCCCTCTCCCTCCCAGTTGTGTTACATTTTGGCTTCTTCTTCTTGTGCTAGTATTTAATTTTACCTACATTTTCAAGCATCTATTCAAGGTTGCTCACAGTATGTGTATTTGAGCATTGTGTGGATGAGAACAGCAATAGAATGAATTAATGCTTAGGATTGGCCATTCCTATTGTGCGAAAAATCTTCGTTAGCATAGACATCACTGAAAATGTCAATTGATTTAAAGGATTTAAAAGCTGCTTTTTTTAAATTTTGTCCCTAGTTTGATTAAGGTCGTCCTGAATTAGAAAAATAGTGATCACCAAATAATATTTCTTTAAGTAGAAAGACACAAATTCAGTTTGATTTTGAAGTTATTTTTGACTTGGGCTGTGTTTGTGTGTTTGTAGCAAAATGTGAAGGGCTTTTAGCACAGTTCATTCTTTGAGCATGCCCCTCTGTGATAAAGCACATTTTTTCATTATTAGTTGATCAGCAGGAAAACTTATACTAATATAATATTTATCTTAAAAAAGGTTTTGGTAGCTGTTGGGTCTAGTGCCACCTCAGTTTGCATCCAAAGCTCGGTGTCTGTAGGAGGGGTGTGTGTGTGTGGGAGAGGATAGACGCAATTGGGAGATTTTTTTGAGGAGTGCTATTATTATTTTATTTTTTTAAAAAATGCAGAATTACTGTTCAACATCAGAAAATAAAATGAGAGATTTTAACGATGCAGAGGAGTAGTTTTAATAACTGAGAAGTAGAAATTGGCATTGGTATATGATTATATGTTGCAGTTAAATAGGTGCTCTGAAAGACTGGCTGTAGATGTTCAAATTTGTAATGGATTAAGTTAAGGGTCAGACTTAGAAAAATATTATTTAATATGGGCATGGGCGTTAGTTGCATGTTGTGTCATGTTTATCAACCTGACACAAAACATTCCACCATTTCGGTGTATTGATGCAAAAATAAAAAAAGTAGCTGTAGAAATCGCAGACCCTTGGATCATTTAACCTGCCAGTCTTCACCACTATCAGATTGTATTTATGGATTGTAATATTCTTCTCTAATTTTGTCTTTTGCTAATCTTTGAGGATTTAGCGACTCAAATACTCAAGAGCAGCTACTTCCATATTTTTCATCACTAATGTTGTGTAATTATGATTAAGAAGAAAAAGAATGCTGGTTACCTCCCATCCTTCCAGCTATGTTTATGTATAAAGAGCTTGATCCTGCTCCCATTAGCCTCCATGGCAAATCTCCTGTTGACTACACTGGAAGCAGGATGAGGCCTACATTGTGGTGTTTGAATTGGCCCTGAGATCCCATACTACATACATTTAGAAGTAAATAGGAGAGATTATTACCAAGCATGTACCTTATTCAAAGTGCCAAAGTGAGTTTTATCCTATAAAGAGCATCCTAAAGTAATTGCCATCAATAATTATTTGAATATACACCTCTACCCTGATATAATGCTGTCCTCAGGAGCCAAAAAATCTTACCGCGTTATAGGTGAAACCGCATTATATCGAACTTGCTTTGATCCATCGGAGTGCGCAGGCCCCCCCCTTCCCCCCGGAGCACTGATTTACCGTGTTATATCCAAATTCGTGTTATATCGGGGTAGAGGTGTATTTTAATATTTGAAACTAAATTAGTATCTTAATAATATCAGAAAGAAAATATGATCCCTCTTAACTTCTGACAAAGAGGTCAGTGACAAACTGTAGTCTTGGAAGGTGATAGTTTAGGTAACAATTTACAAAAAGATTATGTAGAGTGCAGTACCGTGTTTATTATATTTGAAACTGTAATTTATACATGAACTTTGTTGTTAGCTAGTATATCTTTTTTTGTGTTTAGTATGGGTCTGTTGTTTAATCATGATCAGGGTATACCTATCCCACGATGTATGTATGTAACTTCATCTATGTAATCTATAGTTCTAAAACGTATATTTTCACAGTCTGAGTGATAAAAAATTAATTGGGTCCAAATTCAGCCAGTGCAGCTTGAAAGAATCATGTGCAGCTGCCATAGAGTCTATAGGCCAAATGTAGCAGTGACATAAATGATGTTATAAGTTATTGAATGAATGTAAGTTAGTCTTAAAAAGGTGCAAGTGTTAAACCAGTGTAACTTGCCCTGATCTGGAATTAAGTGGGATTTCAAAACCAGTGTAACTTGCACACTGAAGGATACAGTAGAAAAAGGGATTATCAGGAGGGTGTGAGATACAATAGGTTTCTTCTAATTTGATTTGTGCCCACACCACCCGCAGCATGCTAGGAACCAAATTCACATTCATTCTTGTCATAAGTCAGTGCAACTCCCATCAACTGAATTTGATTCCCATAGAACACTACTGAGTCATAAACGATAATTGCGTTGTGCACCTGCTGAACAACAGATCCTGCAAGTTGCATTGCTTTGCCACTTATAAACATTTTCTGGCCATCTTACATTCAGTGTGTAATTTACACTACCATTTATGCCATGGTTGAATTTGAAAGTCCAGTGTTTGATAATGCCTCTAGTAAATAACAGGTTTTAAACAAACACACTTTGGGATTCAAAGACTGTTAAGAATTAAATAATTAACATTTTTGGACAACATCAGCAAATTATCTTTACCATATTACTGCAATGAGGATATCACTTAAATAACAGATGAATAACTAAGTCACATAAACATATATAATACAACTATGTAATGAAAGTTTATGCTGAATCTCTTTTAAATGCTCAGAATCACAAAGTACTAAAGACTGTCATATAAACAGTTGTGTTTTGAGCTTAAAATTATTCCTTTTTTCTTACATTTGCTATGATAAACAGTCATTTTTTTAAGCTTTTGAGATCAAACATTTACTTCTAAAGGTAAACTACATTTTGTATCTGGAAGTTTTTGACTTAGTAAGGCTTAGAAAGAAGTAGAGTTGTGGTGGCCTCTGGCCTGTGATTTTCAATGTTTGATATTATGATGCTATTTAGATCTGTTCCCATGAGCCAATATAACAGATCTGCAATTGCTTAATAAGGAACAGTGTGTGTGTTTCAAATAGTCTGTATTTTAAAGATCTTTTACCAACATGTTTTTGGATAAATGTTATCAGTGTGGTGAACATAGCCATTCAATAGGTAGAAATTAAACTTGTCAAAAAAGTGCAAATTAATTTATATTACAGGAAGTATCTCAAGGGTCATACTAATTTTGTTTAGATGCTTATAGAACCACTGGGGAAAAATCCCATAGTGTTCACTCAGACAAAACTCTGACTGAAGTTAGTTGGGTTGTACGGGCATAAATAAAGTCAGATTTTGGTCTCCAGAGAGAAGAATCAGTATAATTTGGGAATAGTTTACATGTCCTATTTAATACATGTATATATTTATACTGTAGTAAATATAAATGTGTATATTATATTCCTCCATAACCTTTGTCTATATGTTTATCAGTCTTTAAATTCATAGAGGTCCTTTGGACAGGAATCCTGAACTTTTTTTCTGTCTGGAAAGCACCCTACTACATGGTTGGAAACAATGGGGATCAAGATACTCCCTAATAACAATAAGAGCTAAATGAGATCACTTTGGACATTTAGTCTGGTCCACACTCTATTCTGCAGTGTTAATCCCTGCAAGAAACTGCATGTAGGGATCTTGATTTTAAACATAGAACCGGATTTTTAAAAATAACTACCAAAATTGTGCGTCCGCATTTGAGTAGCTATTTATATTTGAATGTCCAAGGGCCCAGAGCAATGAGGTCTTTAGCATCCTCAACTTCTGTTGTTGTTAGGAAGTACTCCCAAGATCTGGCCCAAGTGCCCAAGCTCTGCTACCATTATCCGTATTTATGAAGCATAAACATTTGGGATGGGTGTCTTCATGCTGTATGTCTTCTTTTGAATACTGGGCCTCCATATGTCTTATCTAACCTGCTCTCAATAAGGGCTTATTGCCTAGTAGTCATTGGCAAGGCTGTAGTACAGCAGCAGTAGTGATTGAATTTTTAGACAATTTTCTTCATATTTTATAAGACTATTAAAGTATTTTTTTTTCTTAACAGACTTGCAGGAATAGCAAAAGTGTTGAGAAAGGTTGGCATGTTTACTTTCATCACAAAAGTAAATAAAAGCGCAGTTGATCAGCTTATCAAACAACCAGGTGTGTTTAAAAATCAGTTTATCTTGGTGGATTTCAGAGCTGTGAAAAGGTATTTTATTTAAAGGTACAGTAACACTATTATTCCTACGAATGCTATTGTGCTTTCTTGTGACAGCATTCACTTGCATCTGAAGAAGTGAGGTTCTTACCCACGAAAGCTTATGCTCCCAATACTTCTGTTAGTCTTAAAGGTGCCACAGGACCCTCTCTTGCTTCATTCAATGAATGACTTTCTCGGCTATCATTGGTGGTAATGACAATGTGGAGTTTATTAACTGTATTGATCTATTTTGGAAACAGCACTTCACATGTCCTGCTGTATATGGAGAGTACTTTTGAGGAATTAGTTTTATCCTGGAGAGTTGATTTTTAAAAATAATTAGAGTTTCCTCTTTCAGTTGATGGAAAGGCCTCTGAGGTTAAGATCATGTATTAAGCACTTATGTAGCGCCTTTCACCCAGTCTATTCAAAGTCTATTGAAAGTGAAAGATGAAATATTGGTCACTGAAATTAAATGTTTAATAAGGGTCTGATCCTGCTTCCACTGAACTCAAATTCTGATCTCCAGTTGACTTCCAGGGGAGTAGAACTGGGCTTTAATTGTCTTCTTTCAGATTTGCTTTAAGGGTGACGTGTCCTGCAGACCTTACTTGTGTTTAGTATTCTTATTGAAGTCAGTGGGAGCAGTTAGGTCAGTGGACTTTCTCATGTGATTAAGAGCAGCAAAATTGAGACCTATGTGGCTATGCTATATATATTCGTGCTTATGATATTCATAGGGTGAGAGTCTGTGCTGTGCCATGATAGAACTCGCAGTCTAAGGGGAAGTGGGGCTCGGGTGTTTGTCACCTTTGTGTCTTTTTCTGAGTAGTTCAGGGGGCCTCAGTGGCTCCTAGCCAGGGCTGTCCACATCATGATAGCCTATCACCAGCCACCTGTAGACAGAAGCACTGTCTAGAATCTCTGCAACACTATGTGCTGCAGCTCCACCTCTCCATACCCTTGACATCCCCTTCCCATCTTCAGCCCCACCCTTTATACTAGGATTTGCAAGAGTCTTTGGAATACAGCATGTGGCTGTTGTCTTCAGTTCTTGTGCTAGGGGAATTTTCCTATTGGCTGGATCTTAGGTTTTTAGAACCCCTTAATGTTGCTCCGGCCCTTTTACCCAGTGTACTGTGACCAGAACAGGGGTGAGAATCTCACCCACAGATTTTAAGGCCAGAAGGAACCATTATGATCATGTAGGGTGTCCCTTTGCATAACACAGGCCATAGAATTTCACCCAGTAATTTCTGCATCTAAGCCAATATCTTTGACAAAGATTTTCAGTCTAATCAGATATACCAATATAATATATAAGATGGTAGGGTTCCAGTTCATTATATTTTGTGAGTATATAACTAGATTGGGCACCCATCTGTCTGAATTCTGATGATGTTGACCATAAACAAAGGATTCCTGAACTGCCTTGTTCCTGAATAATTTATATAAAATTGGGGGTTACCAGATTAACACAGCATAACCTGGTTTCGCCTTGGATCATGCGTTTAACTATGGTCAACCTGTTTGATAAATAACCATTAAAATGAGTTTGTTATGTTAAAAATAACAAAGCATGACTCCTGATTGAATATCAAGACTGTAATTTAATCTCAGAGGTTCTGGTACTGTTCATAAACCATTTGAGTTGTTTTGTACTTTGTGACATCAGTCTAAAACTTGATTGAATTATGTCTTTGAACCGTGAGAGCACCTGCTAGTGCTGCTAGACTTAAGGGTCTGTCAGCATTTCCTTTACAAACCTTCTTTCTGAGAAGTTTGTGCCTTGGACTGGGCATTTGAACTTTGCTCAGCGCTGGCATATAAACTTTCAGCCTGGGAGCAAAATACCCCCAAACTATAACATAGGGCATAATGTCAGTGCCACATTTTTTTCACCACTGGTTTTCACTTTTAAGATGTCTGATCCTGTATTCCTTAGTTGGACAAAGCTCCTATTTCAAGTCAATGGGAGTTTTGCCGGAGTGAGGACAGCAAGTGTTGGCCATAAGTGAGATGCAAATGCATGAAAGGGAGTTATTTTGAAGTCTTAAAAGCAAGGCTATCCTGAGGTGAGGCTGTGACACATGGAGTCTCTGTAGTGCAAGTGCCTACAAATTGTTTGTGTGAACCTGCATATATTGTATATGTTTTGAGGGTAACTAGGTGCATGGTAGATCCATACTTGCAGCCTTGCCTACTGCTAGCATGACGGACCTGTGAAGGGATTCCCATCTACAGAGCAATGCTGGGTTTGCTTTCAGGCTGTCCAGTCCCTTTCCTAAACCACCGCCTAGCACCAGTCACTTCTTGCCCCCTCCAAATAAGATCAGAAGCAGGAAAGATATTGCAGTCAACTATGTAGCAGTGGACATTGTGGTTCAAAGCATACTTGGGGGCAAATCTTCATTTAAATGTTTTTGTTATATTTTAAACAGAATGTAAAAGTCTCATCCCTCCATAGAAACTTGGAAAAATGCAAATAAGTGCGTGGGAGTATCTTCTACCTTGAATCCGTGGAGCCTGGAGAGTGAATCTTGTAGGGCACATGTGAGGGCAGAGGCTAGGAGGGAGTGCAAGGCAACCAGGTAGCATCTGCAGTGTTGCTCCTTTGGCTGAGACTCTCATGAATGAAGATCTGTGTTAGCGTCAGGCAGATTTCTTACGTGGATTTAATATGTCTATAGATACATCCTGTGGTTTGATACCTATGTAAAATGGGGTTAAAAATGGAATTTCTGTCCTCAGATGCACATTCATAACTCCAGTGACTTGAATGGCCCGGAGTTCCAACACTTGTACAATTTTAAATTAGAACGATAACAAATCTGTAAATATACTTTTTGTGATTTAATTATGCCCTGTATAGTAATTCAATATGCTTGTTTTCTTTGACCATTAAAGTGGCTTTTTAATCGCATAAAATAGGGGATATGCCTGAACTATAGTTTAGTCAACCTTATGGTACGCAGACATCAAACTATGAAAACCCCATGTAATGTGTCAATTTTTGGCAAACCAAATAGTGCTTGAATTCAGTTTTCAGGCTCTCACATTAACATTTAAGTACAGACTCTAGCTGGTTGACCTGGAGTATTCGTTCTAGATAAGATTGGGCTGAAATACTAAGTGAACAGAAATGGAAAAAGGCAAGTATCTTGATCCCACGTAAGTTCAATGGAAGGGTTGCCATTGAATTTAGTTGGGACAGAATTAGGCCCAATTATATTACATTTTGATCAGAAGAAGATTAACATTTTAGTTGTGGAAAATGCTAAAGATACCCTTATAGAGAGCTATTTTCTTTAAAATAAAACCTAAAGGAAAATATTTATCTTTTTACTCACTAGAAGACTTGAGTTCAGGAGTCTGTGTTTGCTTGGTTATTATTGATAACCTCGGCCTCCTCCATGCTATCATTGTTTAGAGGGAACAGGCAGAATGCTGACCTTTGGATTGGCAGGAGTGTGAAGGAAGAGGAGGGTTTACCTTGTGGTTAAGGCAGTGGACTGGACGTCTCGGTTCATTTCCTAGCTCTGCCACAGATTTCTTTGTGACATTGGGCAAGTCACATATCTCTGACTGTGTCCCAGTTCCCATCTGAATGGAGTAGATAATACTTCCTTTGTGTGTTTGGTCTATTTCTTGGCAGAGACTGTCTCTTTCCTTTTGTTCAGTGCCTCACACACTGTGGCCTCTGAACACTGCTGTAATACACATAAAAATAAACGTGATTTTTAAATATTGGTTTTTAGTCTAAATGTGTTTTTAATTTTTAACTCTGTATAAGAGGTCAGTCCTGCAAAGTGCTGAGCTTCCACAGGAGGGATTCAGCATCTTGCTGAATTGGGTCTATATTCTGTTAGAAGTAAGTCCTTTTTCGCCCCCTCCCTCCACTGCGTGACTACCATCCAATAGGCATCAGACCTACTGCGGTTTTGCTTCATGGCCTGTTCGGACTGAATAGAGATTTAGAGAGCAAGGCAGGGGTGGGGCCTTGGTCGCATGACTGCCACAGATAGATCCAATACCCAACCTCCTGCCAGGGAAGGAGGGGGCTCAAGAGCTTCCTTAGCTTCTGCAGCTTTAAGACTGCAATAGCAGCCCTTGGTTTGCCCTACTGTTACGCCACTGGTTTGGAGAGTCATTTGTCTCCCTTGATCTCAGTGGACCTCCCCAGCACTCAGCTCTTTTCCCTGCATTGTGCATGGAGGAGAGGATGTGGATATTGTGATTTAATGATCTGGATATTAAGAGATTTGTGTTGTGTTTTTATTGCAAAAGCCCAAAGGTTTGCACTTCACCTTGTAGAAATCAGACCTACCCAGATTTAGAAAAAATTGCTGGTTTAGTCCTTCTTAAATACATTATTTTACAGTACAGTGTATATCAAAGCACTTCATGAAAGCTGTATTGATTTTTGGTGCATAATTTTACTTGAGTTTGGATGACCAATTTTTTTGTTTGTTAGGTTTAAAATCCTTTTTTACCAGTAACTGAATGTTTGTGATGAAGGTTTGGAGGAGAAATGGACATAAAGATTTGGAAAATAAAGATTTGCTATTCTTGTCTGTGTAGATAAGTTGGGCTATTCTGTTTTTTGATGGACTTCTACAATTATTTATTGCCTTGTATTCTTTCATCTTGTCTACGTATTACCAAAACAATTTGTTTAGTAGGACCTTGTAAACTGAATTCACTCTTCTATGCTGGCTAGATATCAGATACCACATGCAGTATGTTATCAGGAATCTTTGTTTATTGGTCTTAAACTAATGCTATTTGAGGGCAGTTCTGTTCTTTGTGATATTCTAGGTCCTCCGAAACCAAGTTTATTTGATTGTATTTTGTCCATAGAAGCCTTTGGAGAAAAATGTAGTTAAGTACATCAAGAAGCTAGATGACGCTGCTTCATTCTACAGGATCATAGTTGCTAACAAATGCACTGCTTAACTTCTGTTTTTCTAATTGTCTAGTTGTCTAATTGCTCTGTAGATTTTGAATTCTTTGGGAATATTTACTTAGGAAATACTGTCTTATTGTATAAATAGAAAAAAAATTCATGTTCCTAAATTAGATATTTCATAAACACCACAAATTAGAGAATTTAATTTAAGAGCCAGCTTATTAACTAATGGACATTGTTTTTTTACTCTCCTAATTTCCTCATTTATATTCCACTTTATTTCTTTTATCTCTCTCTTTTAAAACTGGAGTAGCTAATTGGCAGTAGTGGCAGCATAGTGGTGACAGTGCTTCAGGTTCATGCTCATGTCAAGATTTGATTAAGCGGTTTGGTCAGTGTGAACTAGCAATGCTTCTTCTCATGTCCCTGACTGTGATTGAAATGTACAAGATCCTGAAAATGCGTTGATATCTAATTAGGAAGTTAACATAGGAAAATTGCCAATTACACAAAAATAAACACACAGTTCAAAACAGTATTGGTATCATAGGAGCTTTTAATGTACATTCTTCTGTAGATGCTCCACGTCTACAGGTACCTTGTTGGTTTTCTGCTTAATACTTAGTGGTGAAAATTAAACCTTATGTTATTATTATTTTAAGCAAGAAACTAGTTTAGCTAAAGACTGTTGCCAGACTTTAAAACAAAACAAAACGAAACAACAATTTTCACTCCTCTCTGGGTTAATATATTAAATATTTCTGTTTAGTCCTGGGTAATCAGAGACTGTATCAGGAAGACTGTTCTTCCTTCCTTTAATGTGGAAACTGGAATGTGTGATGTATTGTATTTTTACATGTCAGAAGCTAGTCTGGGACACATTTTCAGAATGGGAATTTTACAGAGGGAAAGACACAGACACACTTTGCTAAGTCTCATGGAGATTTTATATTTGTTCCTTCTTTGTTGATTTCCTTAATCCAGTCACTTAGACTGAAAGTCCACTGAGATTACAAACAAACAAAACAAAACAAAAAAGAAAGAAAGAAGGAAGGGGAAAAAAAGAGGCAGGCCTTTTCTTTCTATGCTCACTCAACCTGCCCAGTGGTGGAGCAGGATGAGATCCATTTCCTGCAAGAGGCACAATCAACTTGATCAATTAATCAATTAAAAAAAATGGGTTTGCAGGTATTACACTTACTTTGGAATTCCCCTGCACATTTTTGTGGTTTTACAACCACATTTTCCTATTTTTTGTTTTTAAATCTCCATCTGTCTCTGTCTGAGAAACCCAGACAAACAGGAAACTAAGTATGTAGGGGAAGCAGTGAAAATGTCTCATATACAAAGTAGTGTGAAATGCACCAGTAGACACACTGAAAATAATAGTGAGAAAGAACTTACTCTTTTTAATCTTGTTTATTTACACTAAGGTTTTTTTTAGTTGATGGGGTCTCTTTAAGTGTTATCAGGGTCTGTATTATCTCCTTTCCTTTTCCCCAGAATACAGTGACCTTTCTCCACTCTCATGACTCGGTCGGATCAAGGATCTCCATTAGATGGACAGCAAATCCATTCTCTTGTTCTGGTGTTTTTCACATTATTGATTTATATTCATGGAAGACTGTCACTGTGTTTGGGGTGGCACAAAATTGAAGAGTATGACTTGGTTCCGTCTCACAAAGAGTTTAATAATCTAGTCCAGGCCTGAGCTCTCAATATGTACAATATTCAGAGTAAACATTCTTTACCAAAAATACATACTCTAATATCAAGGAAAGACTTATCTGAAACTTCTACGGAGCTAGAAGAAATAACAAACAATTTTGTCTGTTGATTTCTTAAACCCATGCTAAAAAACAAAGTGTTACCTCATTACTTTCTAGAATGTGTCTCGATTTAACTTAGCAGCCCAATGCATCCCACAGCAAAAATTCTTATTGTTTATTGGGAAGGATGAAGCTTAATACATTTCTCCAAGTACATGAATCCATCAAAAGAAATAGCTGAAGATGAACGGGAGTTACTGAGACCCCACGGTATCTAAATGAATTGTATCCCAGAGATACTGTATGTTTTAAATATCACCCCCCCCCTCTCCCCGGGAAGCCTTGTAGAGAGGGATATTTGTAAACCCCATGGTGCCAGAGGCTAAAAACTTTTCAAATGGCTCAAAAACATTTTGAAGCAGTTATAATGGACCATATGTTCCCTTTGTAGTGAAAATGTGCACAAAGAATAAAGATAAACAGAAATGTACTGCAAAAATGAGCTGTGCTATTTATTCAAAGCATCCCCTCTAGTCGTGGTGGAGATGCTCCTTGAAGACAGCCAGAAATATGGTTACCATGTTGGGGAAACTATTATAGGAGACCAGGTTATGCATAATTATGCAGTGAGCTATTTCCAGCTCCTTTCAGTCAGAGGTGAAGCCAGCCCTCCATCATTAACAGCATATATTCAGTACTCCATGATAACATCATTATCATGCCAAAGCAAGGTTCTTGTGCCTGTGCGTAGCAAGTTATTGTTATTAACAAGGGAATCCTAAGCTGCCCAATTAGTTTATAGCCCTGTATCTGGCCCAGTGTCTGTTCTCTCAGAAAGATAGGAGAGAGTGTCCTTTTTAAGCTGCCACATTTCCAAAAGTATAGGAGGTTTCAGACATGCTATCTAGTTTCTTAATCTTAATTTGTTCATAAGGAGGAAACTTGAAGATGGAATCTCTTCAGAGTATGTGAGCTTCCCACGGTCAGGAAGCTACCTCACTCTAAGAGGCCAAGTTTCTTGTTGACGCTTCAAAGAGAGTGTTTCTTTGAACTGTCATCTTATCCCATTGTTAGTTCCATGTCCTTCATCCGATTGGCGGAGAGTCTTTACAGGCATGATTGTGCATCTCCATGATTAGTGCCATTTTGTTTTACCCAGCCCAATGGCTAATAACATGTAGTTTTCAGAGACTTTTGTTACAGTCAGAATTTTGTATTAGCATGCCTACATTCTTTGAAACGTTTGGGAGCTGTCCTCAACATCTGTACTGGAAAGGTTTATTTTTCTTATTAATTTCATTAGGGTTTCATGACAGAACTTATTTGCTGCAGAAGAACATCTCATCTACTGATGGGCGAACCTGGCAAAAGATTTTGTGTTGATAAACACTCAAAAGCTTAGATGCTTACCCAGTTACTGTGGATCTACAAAATTGGGTTGAAAATCTAGTGGGAACAGGCTTTCTGGTGGGATAGTGATATTTCTTGCTTATAGGTTAGCTAGAAATACGGCAAGAATGGCATTTCTTCTGGTATTTCAGCACTAACACTTCTGTTCCTGTTTGGAGGCAGCAGGTTCAGAAGTGTGAGAAAGTTTAAAAAACAAAAAACCACTAGTGGGGAAATATTATCCACAAATGAAGAGTTGGTAGTCACGGCTTTCTCCTAAGCATTAAAAATATTAAAGAAAGTGATAGTGAATTTATAGTGGCTCACATCCTCAGCTGGTGTAAAGTGGCATGCATTGCGCCATAGAAGTCAATGGAACTATGTTGATTTACATCAGCTAAGGATCTGCTCTTATGTTGGGGAGGAGCTAATGGGATAAAGTCCATAACATCTTTGTTTTGGAGAGGACAGCAGGCAGCATCATTGCTTCCTGGGATGAAGAGATGCTGCAGCTCTTTCAAGCATTTGTGAAGCTTCCACTTAGAAGACTTTTTCTATTTTATCTTTCATCGTAAAATTAGAAGTGCACATTTCAGGATTTCTGATTTGGCTGAAGCCTCCTTCAAGCACACATTCAATAATTTGTCTTATTCATCTCCTCATCATGCACATGGTTATGTTACATTCACCTAGGGTGCAGTGATAGAGAGAGGAAGAATGAATATGGATGAATTGAGGAATACAAGTGCTGTAAGTGATTTTTACAGCTCCTCATATTGAGTTTGATGCTCTCAAATGGGACACTGTCAAGTCCTGTTCTATTTTTTGAGTCATCAAGTGCACTTCATGCAGTTTCCCCTCTGTATTGGGGCCTGCTCTTGCTCTTATTGAAGTCAGAGGCAGTTTTGGCACTGATTTCAACAGGAGCAGGGTTGGGCCCGTTGTCTGCCCCATTTGTCTACAGACTTATACATTTCAATATCTTGCAAGCTTACGCGAATGGAAGTGATGGGGACAGTGGGGAAAATGTATAGTTTGCACTTGTGGTCATGTTTATTTTTTTCTTTAGGGTTACCAGAAGATTAATTTTTATCTTACCTGCTGATGTAGACCTTTCTGGGGTAAGACCTTGCTGGTGTCAGAGCAGATTTTCAGGGAGTAGAAGTGCATAGTGAAAACATGTTTCAGTATTTTAAAGTGATTAAAAATATTGACTTTTTCTAGCTTCATGATAGTTTGTAATGAAAACCTTTTAAAAACATCCCCTGTTATTTTTATAGTTGGTGTATGCTTTGTATTTCTTTGCCCTACTGTTTGGTTAATAAACATATTTAAAAAAATATATATTCATATACACAACATTATCATGATTCGGCTTAAGCATCTGTAGTTATAAGTGCACTTCATTTCACCTAATTAAGTTATTTAGTCATTTACACATTAGCAACGTACTACATATTCCACTTTTACAGGAACTTATTTTAATTATACTCACAGTTCTGTTCTGCTCCATTATAGTCATAGATCAAGCTGAATAATAACCATTTTAAAAGCCATATGCAAAAGGAGATTATAGGTCATTAAGGCCAAATTACAGTAACAGTTCTGATGGTCACAAATAGAAGTCTAACCAACATTTTTTTCCCCCCAGTCCTGTAGATACAATCCTCTTTGGGTGTTTAAGATGACAACTTAAGTACAGTTTTTTTCAGTTTCTAATTGTTGGCATTGCACTAGGTAGCTATAATTTCTGAGAGTAATAAACATTACTTAGATATACAATATTTGTTTCTGTCTTTCTCATACTGGTTCTGGCATTTGCCAAAGAGTCTGTATCCAAACCTATCATTCTAGCTTTTCAGCTTTCGCACATGGTACAGCTGGGAGTTCTTCACTGACTCCTTCCTCTCCCCTTCCCTCCAAAATACTTTGTTTGGTTTTAATTTTTCTCTGATGCTACCTATCATTTAATATCAAGGGTCATATTTACTAGTGTCAGACAGGACACGGGCACAACTGCATTGAAGCCAGTAAAGCAGAGCCTGCTTGCATCAGCATTACATTTGGTGCTAAGTCCGTGTCTGTGAAAGTTAACATCAGTGCTCTTATGAGTGAATCGTGATGGTGCTCTGAAACTGTAGGAAGGAGCTAAGGTCTGAGCAAACAAGCTATCTCCCTCCAGTGAGAGACCACCATACCATTTCTTTGGTGCACTCTGTCCTGGCATACCAAAATTGTTAAATCTAGACCATTTGCCATCTATAAGCTGCACCTGTTTTGCAATCTCTAGGTGCATTTACAATAAAAACATTAAAACAAAAACTCTCTGTCATCCCCACAAATGTTAGCAAATGCAAATAAAATAACTCCCTCGCAAACAAAAGAACCCCAGTTGCACAGAAGTAACTCCTCGGAAAGTGCCTGAATAAACAGAGAATTTGCATCATTTCTTGAAGGTCAATGTATGTACTAGGCTCATTTGGATGAAGGGAGATCTGACTTGCTAAGTATACTCCTCCAGCTCTTATATGAGGTTCTTTGGCCTGTGTTATGCAGGGCGGCAGATTGGATGATCGCAATGGTTCCTCCTGGCCTTAAAAATCTATGAATGGCAGAAATAGAGACTCGGGTCAGGTATCCAAAATGTTCTCAGCTACTGAAGTAAAACATGAAGAAAATGTTGGTCTCTAAGATACACGAGTCCTAAACATAAGGGCCTCCTGCATCGTAACCAGACCTTTTCAGTAACATGAGCTAGAAACTATTGCAGTCTGTGGCATCAGTAGTAGCTTCCTGTTTCCCTTCTGCCCTCATGGACAATAGAATTTCAATATTCTCATCAGGCGAAGGTGACATATACATATAATCTAAACACAGATATCATCACACTCGTTATCGTAAGTTGTCATATTAGAAATGCTGTTCCACTGAAGTGGTACAAACGGTGCTTGAGTGCTGGTCCTTGCACCTTTGCCAGGTGCATTCGTGTCATTAGTGACTGCTGTGTCATTTTGACTTGCACAGGGAATGACACCAGGAATCATAAATTGGACTACTTGTTGAATGTGTCAGTTAAAACATAAAACAATACAACTTGTGATCTAGTGAGCACTTGGATTTCTTTGAAAACTGGGAATGCTGTGTGCCTGGCAGTGTACTTCCATAGGCAACCTATTGTCCATCCTTAGCTTATATCATGCTCACTTACTTGTATCTCTTTAGTTGCCTGTAACTGGGCTTCATAATAATAGGGCCTTGATTCTTTATACTGCTTTCTCATTTGAAGTTTTCATCCATTACTGGTTAATACTTTGAGATCCAAAGAAAGATACTGTAAGAGTACAAAGTATTGTTATGGCCATTATTAAAATGGGGGTATGAATTGGTATAATTAAATGGGATATTTGAAATATTCTGCTTTAAAGGGAAAATACAGCCACATCATGCCCCACAGTTTCAGGCAGAGAAGGTCCCTCCACCTGCAGATCTGTCCAAATCAGAGGAGGGCAGCCTTCTCAGGGATCTGATTTCCTTTATCCCTTGACCTGATCTTAGGAAGGGAACTGTGTGGGTGGAGATGGAACCAAGAGGATCCTCTAGTAACAGGCAGAGATTCTATAGGACAGTTAATACTGCTGAATCCTTCCAGTGGAGCCCCTTCTCCACTGGAGAATTTTCTTTTAAAGGGGAGGTTCCAGGGCTGTCATAGGTGGGGGAAGCCCTAAGAACATAGCACCATTAGAACTGCTACCAAAGAGCCCAGAAGACCTGCAAAATGTCCATGAGTCTATGCAGAGTCCTAGGATTTTCATGGCCCTGTGCTTCCAGCAGATCCCTGAAATCCAAATGGATACTGAAAGACCCTCTGCTTCTTCCATAAGGGAAAAGAGGAAGGAAACAGCAGCCTTCCCCCAGGGAATAAATTGAAAGAAACTGCAAGGGTGAACTCAACAAAATTTGTCTCCCTCCCTGCCCCTCTCCTGGAAGATTCCCCACGGGAAATCATGTTCTGCTGCTTGGCTTTTACTCTGGAAAACTTCCATTGAAGTTTGTGGGAATAAGGAGTGAGTAGAATCTAAGTACCAGGATTTAGACCCAAGATACTTTTACTGACTGAATAATCCTGTGCATTGGCATAGAATATTTTTTCTGTTCCTTTTTTCCTAGAAAATTTATTTGAAGTGCAGCAAAAGCTTTGCACAGATTCTGTTACATCGGTTACTCAACATTTTAATTGAACACATATTAATATTTAGGCAGGATTTAATTTATTTAATAGAAACCTTTCTACCTGAAGATTTTGCTTTATCCCACCCATTTCAATAATATTCCAAGGTAGAAAATTCCCCTCCGCCCAGTGTTTTTTCTTCTCCATCCATTCATCCTTTCTTCTTTAATAAGGTTGGTATTTAGCAGTTTAGTGGGTGGTGTGGGTAAGTGTATGTGAATAAATAAGTTTTGGGGCTGATATCACTCCCTCACAGAAAGAACAAGTCATCCCTTTCTTTAAAGCCTGCTTTTTCAGTGCTCTGTGTGTGTGTGTGTGAGAGAGAGAGAGAGAGAGTGTAACTGGGACTTCTTCAAGTTATTGTCTCTATGGGTGCTCCACTCTAGGTGTGCACACATCCGAGCGCCTAGGATCAGAGATTTTCATCATCAGTGTCCATCATTCTCACCTTGCCTGCGGCATTTTTTCTGTGGGTTATGCCCCAAACTCTGCGCTTCAAACCCTACCACACCTGCCAGAGGTCTTTCCCCCTCAGCAGTGGACATTCCAGCTGCTTCTGCTCTCAGAGAGTTCCATGTCCATTTGAAGTGTAAGGTTTGCTTTGACTTCAAGAGCAGATCTAGGAAGCCGAGGGAGGAAAGACTGAAACTAATGCTCCTTATGGAGCATTCACTGAGACTTTTGATATATGATTCCCTCCCTCCTGGCCCTCCAGGACATTGGCTTCAATCTTTGAATGCTCTGGCAATTTCTTTGGCTCTGGCTCCTGAGCAAAGACACAGGGGTAGCTTCAGAGATCCCAAAGCATTCAGCGAAGTAACAACCTCAGTCCCCTGACAGAGACTGTAAATGTCGGGAGAAGTCACCCTGAAGACCAGATTCTAAGGATACCTCTTGTCCTGTTATGGATACCGCTGAGGGTCTTACCTCCACTGGTGCTGAGGGCCTGGTATGATGGAAAAGGCTTCCAGCAAGTGGATTGAGAAGCTTCATGGCAAACAATCCCACTTGGTTCCCTGGGAAGCACGTTTGGAACCCTCCAGCCCCAAGGACCACTCAAAGAAACCACCGGTCCCACCTGGTACACCCTCTTTGAGGGTCACAGGATTGAGGAGCATGTGGAGAGACCTTCTATATTGTCCTTGGTACTAACTGACTCACCTCAATGTGAGGACTACTGCTTTGGATCACTGGGGCAACCAGATTCCTCCCCAATGATGACCTTTGAAGAAGAGCCCAAATTCCCTGTACCGAGAGGTACGCGGAGGGCATACCTGATGGTACTGATATACCCACAAGCACCAATTTACCATCTAGTTCTGCCACGCCCTCCCACAAAATATCGAATGCCAGTACTCATTCAGATGCTGGTAACACCTTATCAATATCAGTACCAATATCCTTAGCTCCTCCATTGGATATGGGAGACGATACACACTTGAAATCAGAGAGATTTGTTGAAGATTCCACCACTTTTCCATAAATCTCCCTTCCTGGTAGTGTAATCTGTCAGTCCTCACACGAACATCCTTGGAGTCCCTCTTCTTTTCCATGTACTCTGCCACCTTGAGTTTTCTGGAACCCTTGGACCCCCTACGGTGACCAATTTTATGGAATGCCCTCATGTAAGAGGAGGAGGAGCAGTAGCCACCAGTACCTAGGGAACCTCTTTCCTGGGAAGCCCCTCTGTGCCAGGGAGACCTTTCAGCAGATCAAGAGCCAAGACCCGAGGAGGGGGCACCTCCTTCCAATAAATCTTCTTCCTTTGCAAATGAGGTTGTTATGCCCCCTTTCCCATCCTACATGGATGATTTCAAAGTTTTTCAATAACGGATAAAGATGGTGGCAGAGAATTTACAAATTACCCTAGAGGAGACACAGGGGCTTCAGCACTCCCTGGTGGATATCCTGCATACTTCATCTCAAGGGAAGATAGCCCTGCCTATTAATGATACCCTCTTGTCATCAGCACGTACTATATAGCAGACACCTGGTACCGCCCATATGCAAGAGAGCTGACAAAAAGTATTGTGTGGTTGCCAAATGTTTCCCCCCCCCCCATCCCACCCTTAAATCCCTAGGGGTTGATATAGCTAACAAAAGACTGACAAGTCTGGTCAAAATCTACTCCTCGTAATAAGGAACTTAAGCACCTGGCCCTTCTCGGCTGCAAGAGCTATTCTTCAGCTGCGTTACAATTCATGGTCGCCTACCATCATGCCTTGTTGGCGAAGGACGACTACACCAAGTACAACAAATTCTCCCAATTTATTGTCCATTTGCCACAGGACCAGAGGAACTAATTTAAAGTCCTCATTTCAGATGAACACCAAAGCATCTTTACATGCTTCTCTTGATGTGGCTGACACAGTTTCTCACTCTAGCCATGATTAGGCATTGAGCTTCATGGCTGCAGTCCCCTGGTCTCTCTAGAGAAGTGCAGAATACCATAGAAGATCTTTCCTACAAGACCCTGTCGTGAATTAGGGATTCTGCTATATCACTTCTGAACTGTGGATGATTTTATGAAATTGTGTTATGGAATTACGTGTTATGAAAAGCCTATATATATGTGGATCCCCCATGAGTTAGCAGGGTTGAGTCATGTCTCTGCCAGGCCGGAGCCAATGGTGAGTGCTAGCATGCAATGATCACCTATTCAAACTAAAACACCTTGGGAAAATAAGTTTGCTGTACCCGGAAGAAGACGCTTCCTCCTGAGTCAGAACCCAGGGCCAAGCGTCAAGCCAGAGATCAGGAACCCAGACCCAAGAGTGTTTTGGGTGGTGTTTTGGGTGATGGGTCTGGGAACCCAGACCCAAGAGTCAAGCTGGAGGCAGGAACCGGAGACCAGAGCTGAGAATCACATGGAACAAGCAGAGTAACAGGCAAGGTGAGGTCCCAGGATGGGGCAGGTCTGAGGCAAGGTTGGGAGCACGGCAGGGGTAGTGGGAATAAGGCAATACAGGAATAGTCACAGTGCTAGGCATGAGCATTGATCAACCAGCGAGCGGCTGCTGGTTTAGGATTGGTCTGCTGGCCCTTCCAGCAAATCAGGTGGTGTAGCCAATCAGGCAGCCTGCTGCAGGCCAGCTGTACTGGTAGGTCTGCTGCGGGCCCTGATTCCTGACCGGGGGTAATGGAAAATTACCAAAAGACAGATCAAAAAATGCAGGTGAGCCCAGCTGGAGTCTAGAAAGAGACTCACAGTTGGGAACTGGAGAGAGAGCCATTTTGCACCAGATTAAGATGAAGGTTGTTGCAGGGGCAGGGTAGGCCAAGTGGGGGAGGACCCTGCCTGCCTACCTGATGGAACACAGATGATCCCAAAGGACTCCCAAGGGAAGAGTGGCCTAGTGAGGGACAGTGCATTTAGGATATTTTATTATTTTGTCTGATCTGTACTCTTCGGAGCTTTATCTGTTAAATAAATAGCATAAAGGTTTTAGACTGTACAAACTGTGTGTGTGTGTGTGTGTGTGTGTGTGTGTGTTCTCACTACTTCAGAACTGCTGCATGTCCCTGAGGGAGTTAAACTGTAAGCCAGAAGCTTCACTCCTTTTGGGTGGTGTTTTGGGTGATGGGTCTGTTTAAGAACCAGAGAGTCGGAAGGCTCAGTGCTGTACCCAGAGAGGTGAAGCTGCCGGACAGAGGGTTCCAACACTTGTGGTGGGAGGGGGAGGTGCCAGTACAAGGTCTGTGACCTGAGTGTGTGCCCAGAGACCCAAATTCAGAGCAGTGGCTGGTCTCCATTCAGGATCCAGGAGCTTGAAACACCCTGGAGATCCAGAACACAGGGGCTTGGATTCCTCTCACAGAAGTCCTAGTGGGTGGCCAGGAAGTGGCACTCCTTAGATCTGTGACAGGGTCCAAACTCTTCAATGGTGCAACAGATGAGTCCCAGAACTCTCTGAAGGACTCTAAGGGGACCCAGTGATCCTTGGGCATTTACATCCCTGCAAGAAAAAGAAAATGTAGCAAGTCACTGACAGCCCGATGGTCTCACCCAGTGCAGTATTTACCTCACAAAGGCCGACTGAACCACCAAAGAAGACATCCAGGTTCCACAAGAAGGGAATGTTTTCTGCCCTCCTTTGGTCAAAGGTCACAAATCACTCCATTGTATGGCTCCTGTGCTACACCATCCTTTCCTCCACCAACCATATGTAGATTGTCTCTCCCATTTCCTATTTTCTTGAAAACTCATTACATCAAGCAGATATATAATGGGAGTAGATTCACCAGGCGACACCATCCCTTTCTACAGGGATGCTTCTCATGAGGATCTCTTCAAGGCAGGAGGTCCAATCTCTTCTGGGCTCCCTTCCACTTTGAACGTCCTCTTCAATATTGACATTAGCATGGTTTTTATGTCTGCTGAGTACACCTCTACCCTGATATAATGCGGCCCGATATAACATGAATTCAGATATAACACGGTAAAGCAGCGCTCCGGGCGGGCGGGGCTGCGCATTCCGGTGGATCAAAGCAAGTTCGATATAACGCGGTTTCACTTATAACGCAGTAAGATTTTTTGGCTCCCGAGGACAACATTGTATCGTGGTAGAGCTTCCTTACCCTGTAAACTTCCGAATTGTTCAGAAGACAGAATATAAACCCTCAGTATTTTTAATTATTATTATTTCAAACTTTGGACCAAATCTTGAAGTTTGGTGTGAATTTTGCTTGAATAAGAAATCACGGTATTGGCTATCTAATATTAGACCAAATGCTGCTTAGATGTATCATAAATCAGGTGTTAAACTGAAATTTTTTTTGCTTTTTGTCATGGAACATGACAACTGGTGCCAGGGAATCAAAGGTGCGCATAATGTGCAAAGTCAAGCTATACTTAAAGTGCCTTATTCACAGAGGAACTCCTTTAACTGTTCAGTATTTGAATAAGATGTCATGTTAATTCTGTAACCTCGCCAGATTTTGATATGATAATACACTTGCAGTCACTTGGAATATTAATGTGCTTGCAACAGAGAAGTGAGATCATTCAGCCATTTTTATCTAATAGATAAAAACTTTATGGTGTCACCTTTTTATTTAAGAGAAAAGAGAATATGTAGATGGCACCAAGGAAGCATCACATTTAGACAATTAAATTTAGTAGAAGCTTATATTTTTATTGGGTAATCTCATAATCTTATTCCTGTACCCACAGTTTTCCTGTCCTCAGTCCTTCTTCCCAGAGCCATGTATGAAATTAGATTGGAAGATCTTGAAGGAAGAGACTGTACATTTTTATTTGTACTTTGAAGTTCCTAGTATGCTTTCAATATTATTTCCAAAAAATGGTTGCTTAAAGTTGGCTTCCTCAGTCTATATTTAGACATCTGAATAAATTATCTGGATTTCATTATCCTATTACCAGGAGGACTCAACAGTTTTGAAAATAAGTCAATTTATTTAAGTGCCCAAATAAGGATTTAGGAGACAAGCTTTAGGCACCTGTTTTTGAAAATCTGGCTCTTTGGCCACTGGGAAATATTAGAGTAATTAACATTAAGTTGTATGCATTTTAATTTGATTAATGAAGGCTGTTTTATGGTACCTGTAGTATGAATAGAATAATTTCCTTTACAGTGCCTTATAATTTCTTGTTTTTAAATTTGGAGAATGCGTGGCTGGACTGCAAACTTAAATGCAATGATATCTTCCCCAGTTGATATAATCTCTTAAAATATAACTGTGAAACCAAAGTAGTCTTCAGACTTCATAAACATCATTGCCATTGTTTAATGAGAATGTGAAATATTGTGCATTCTGCTGAAAACGCTGTTCCAGAAAAGTCTGTAACTCAATGCTTATGCTGGCAACAAGATTAAAAGATGGGAATCATTTCAGAAATATTGGTGATCGTTTGGGTAAAAGTAATTAGTTTTGAAAAACTGTAAGATAAAGGTAGAGAACTGTATAAAAAGCTCCTCTGTAAATGATCAAAAATGAATCTGGAGTGGATTTAAAATAATGTTAATAGTGATGGGAAATATGGAGTGCAGTAGTTAATAAGGAATGTGCTTTTCACTTTGGTTATTGTAGCTTCTGTTTTATTAACCTCTGTTTGAAGTACAAATACAAAAAAGACCATCTTTACTAGTTTTCTTGTCATAGGAGTTGGGATCTAAAGAGAATTATCGCTGATGGAAAACCAGAAAGGCTAAATAGATATATTTGGTCTCACAGGCAGTGCATTAATTTGCTCAAATTAAATATTATCTTTAAATATGGAAAGGTTAAATGTACACTGATAATGGATTTAGACAGCCATTAAGTCATAATTGCTCTCTAATGCAGTTAGTAAAAGACATCATTTGATATAACTTTCTGAAAAGGGACTAAAAGCACCATGATTTTTGTTTTCCACTTGCCCCTTTTTCATATAAAGACAGGATCAAATTCCACTTTAATTTAACAATGTGGTGGTACCTTATTAAACTCATTGGATTTACACAGATGTAACTAAGCAGAATTTGCCCCAGATTGGCAAACATTTTGAGTTCAGCGGTGGCCAGTCCTGCATGGATGTGCAAGAAAGGAGGGGTATAAGGAGTCTTTATGGTTCTGATTATGCAGGGGCAAGACATAGTCCACTTGTGGAGCAGAGCCAATACTCCCTGCTAGTTCTGTGCTATGCTACTGCACTTGTAAGCACTAAGGGTGAAATCGTGGCCCCCATTGAAATGAATGGGAGTTTTGCCATTGACTTCCCTGGGGCCAGGATTTCACCTTAGATACCTGAAAATTGGTGAAGAAGGCTGGGATGATGTGGGAGATGGCCCAGGCCAAGTGCATCCTTAGCAGTGTTAGGAAAGCTGCCACGTTTGCCTGCTCCAGGAGACACTTCTTTTAGAGTGTTTCCGCCCAGTGTGAGTCATGGGTTAAAAACACAGTCTGGTTTATATATAAATTGTGGGAAAGGCAAGCTTTATTGTGGTGAATGTGCAAATATTTGTAAATTTAAACTTGTGGCATATTTATTTGTTAAAAAAAAAATTAAAAGGGGGTAGAGGGTTTTACTGTTGTCCTAGGTCTCACTAACCCCTTCACATTATTTTGCAAGACACTGGTGCTGATCCTGCAAACTCTCCACAGGTGGCAGTCTTATTGACATCAGTGTGGGTTAGATCCTTAGCTAGTGGAAATTGGCATAGCCTCATTGAAGTCAATGCAACTATCTCAGTTTACACCAGCTGAGGAGCGGAAACTTTATCAGTGTGTCATAGAACCCTGACTCTTCAGACATTTTCTTGATTATAATTGTTTTTAAAAAGTTCATATGGGAAATGTTGTTTGCTAGGATATATATTATTTGAAATTATATGATTGATCCCCAAGGTAAAATACATCCTGCTTCAGCATCACGGAAAAGCTGAAATCTCAGCACCTGTGCCTTCCATGTTATGGAAATCAGCTTCCTTCATCCCATCCCGTGAATTAGTCCTTAGTGAAATCTAAAAGGGAAGTAATCTCTGCCTGTTGTCAAGACACACCTCAGAGTCTGTATTGGGTATGTTGATATTAATCTGTGGGATTCTTAGAGAAAAGTGGTGGCACTTTGAGCTAGTGGCAGCAATAAGTCTCAAGTGCCAACCTGAGTAAAGAGCATGTTTTGGGGGATTTGAGGTGGATGGAGAAAAGAGGATGGAGCTCGGCTGTTCTCAGTGGTGGCAGATGACAGAACAAGGAGCAATGGTCTCAAGTTGCAGTGGGGGAGGTCCAGGTTGGATATCAGGAAAAACTATTTCACTAGGAGGGTGGTGAAACACTAGAATGCGTTACCTAGGGAGGTGGTGGAGTCTCCTTCCTTGGAGGTTTTTAAGGCCCGGCTTGACAAAGCCCTGGCTGGGATGATTTAGCTGGGAATTGGTCCTGCTTTGAGCAGGGGGTTGGACTAGATGACCTCTTGAGGTCCCTTCCAACTCTGATATTCTATGATTCTATGATTCTATAATAAGAATCTCCATTGAATTATTTGTCCACCTTTTGTTCTATGAATTAAACTACAGAACTCAACTACAGAAAGGTGCCCTGCTTGGACACTTCTGACTACATCTTCTGCTTTGATATATGCAAGTAGCTTACATTTCTTTTTAAGAAAAACAGCAAAAAATCTGTCCTTTTAAAACGAATTTCCATTTAAAATCTATCCCACATTTTACTAATGGTATCATATGTTGTATCCTTTGTCTGGTTTGATACTGGGAAGTTGAAAACCCATCATGCACTTTATGAAAGGAGACCTCACTTATTTGAATAGATTCAGTCAATCAGTTGACTTTAGAAGAAGACCAAGAAAAGCAGGACAGGAAATGCAATGTAGGAATAAGACTTTTCAAATTGCTTTTTCCATGAATTATTTAAGCAAAATAGTAGGGTGAGTGTGTTTCCATGAAAGAAAACCATAAGCAGTTAAGACATCAACTCAAAGTGTTTTTGCATTGCATAGCAGGCAAAAAAAAAAAATCTTGCTGAATGTCAGTCATTTAACTTATGTATCAATGGGCAGATTCTGGTGTTTGTTGGCTAATACAGAGTGTCACCTTGCATGTTCTTAGAGCAAAAGAAACCTTCTGTCATAGTAAGGATGTTAGAGGCAGCTATCTTGCTTTGCCAAGACATGAAGCTGCATCCATTAAGATGTTGGAGATCAACTTTTTCATTTTAAATGAAAATTCTTTTGTTAAAGAAAACCTAAAGAGATTTGCAAAACATCTCCCAAAAGTCTTCTGATGCTTCCATCCCTGATATAAATTAAGTCCTTTCCTTTATAATGGTTTAGGCTTTGCAAAATATTGTGTTCATAGTATTCTGTATTTGTTTTCCCCAAAAACATTTAATAGATTTTTTTTAAAGAGCTGTTTAATTATGGAAAGTATAGACCATTACTGTATATCCGTAAAATAAAAGGATGCTGAAAAACTAATAGACTTGTGCCAAGTGAGAGATGTTAATATGATACAGAGATGGCTTTTGTGAAATTAGTTTTATACACTTTCTCCATAAAACTACCATGCATTGTAGTACAATTTTCAGTCTCTGCTCAGGGAGGAGCCCAACAAAGGGATATCAGGAGTACTGTACCAGTACCTTTCCCCCAAAACAGTAGCATTGAGAACATTAGCGAGAACAGGCCATTTAGCATTACACGTATAGCACACTCGTGGTACAGCTAGCAAAATCACCACCAATCGTTGGCTAGGTACCCAAATCTTTGAGTAGCTATTCTGTGTAATTCTGTTTTATTAAATACCTTTTTCATTGCCTAGAAATCTTCCAGTGGGTTTCAATGGAATGGCTCTAAAAAGAATGAGAAATGCCTCTTCGTTTGGCATTTTCCTATTCATCGTATGCTCAGCTTGTCTGAAGTAGATCTTCATTGAAAGAGGAATACCTGAAACTAGGACTGATGTCTTTCGGGGTTTTATTCTGTAGGGATTTGTATTGCCATTATGGTGTTGTTGCATGCACCATTACAAATATTAGCCATGAACAAGTAGAGATAATAGCTGTGAAGTTTTCTGCTCTACTTTAGGTGTGCTGTGATTGCTTCTCTTGCTACTGTATGTCATTCATTTCAGATTTAAATATCTAATGGCGCTCATCAAACAACATTTAAACTTTCTATGAAATCCTGCAAATGTTCCTTTAGATCATATTATAAGTAACAATGGATGAAATGAGCTTGAATGGGAGGGCTGTATTTCAGTCTCAGGGGTTCTGCAGCTGTTTGTGATGACAGTGGAAAACTTCAATTGAACTGCTGCCTTGTATTCAGCAGCATTGTGCCCATTGAGCTACATGTAAAAACAGTATAAATGGTCCGGTACATTTTTTTTTCCTCAGTATTTTCAACGTAGTCACTAGAGTGTCTCTGTAGAAAATAATTTATTTACTGGAAGTTAACGAGGAATCTTTTGGTCACTGGGATCACCAGATATGGTGTTAGGATTGCAACATGAACAAGCTTCATTCAACAAGGACGTCTTTATGCAGGGAAGTATTGGTCACATGACAGTACATCATTTGCAGCAAATCCTGATGCTGAAGCAGAGCTGTGTTCACAAGATAAGTGGAAGTGTGCCCCCTGTGTCTCAGATGGCAGAATGGAGTCACCATTTTTTGAGATCTGTAGTGGCTTACTGGTTATTATTTATTTATTTTGTTTGCATAGTGCCATATGTGTGCTAAAAGTTTTACAGGCATACAAGTTAACTGGCATAAGGGTATAAAGTATTAGAGAAAGTTATTACACTGACTAAAGAAATCAAGCCATTGGTTTGGGGGGTAGTGAGGTGATAAAAGAGGGACAGTTGAAGAAATGTTGGGAGAAAAAATTAATATTGTTATTTAGGCCTTTATTATGTAGAAGCTGAATTTTGAATATAGTTGAAAGCCTATTGTGGAATATATTTGTCAACATCAATCACATATCTGGGTTAGAGATAATTTCTTTTACCCGTCCATGATTAACTGATTTTTTTTTTATCATATCAAAGACCAAACAAATTAAATAACAGGGTTCAAAAAAAGAACTAGATAAATTCATGGAGGATAGGTCCATCGATGGCTATGAGCCAGGATGGGCAGGGATGCAAAACCAAAACCATGCAAAACCAAATGCACACTTGCACTGAAACATTAACCCATAAACAAAGAAAACAAACAAACATTATAAAAAGGCAGTCTATGCAACATCATCAAAATATACTGTGAAGTCATCAAACAACCTTACTCCCTAATCTTGTAATTCTCTGTACTGCCGGCCAACCCATCTCTCTCTCTAATCAGAATAAGAAGACAAACAAAATTTCCAAACTCTAACTCATTCTGTCCAGCGCTCAGTAGCTCCACCAGGATGCTGTGAAGTGCTGAGTTCAATGAGATTTGCGGGTGCTTGGCACCTTATACGAGATGCTGAGTGAGTCCTCAGTGGACACATAATGGCTGCAGGTGTACTTCTTGCTTTGTAAATCATGTTAGGACACCTAAAGTATGAAATCACACTCTCTTCTATAGTACTTATTAAGCACAGTTTCACCACTGAAAGTCATGCTATTGAGAATTATTAGATCTGTGACCATAGCATAATAATCTGTATTGAAATACTGGAAAAATTTCCTTATTGTAGAGTTTCCTGTATTAAACAAACAAGGGCCTATATAGTTCGATAACGATTTGTGACATCTTCATCTCATTGTAATGAACTGATGTGTGAAAACCAATATAAATAACATTTAAAGGAGCACCAAAACGAAGTTTAAAAAAATAAAAACAAATGGTAGCTTACCTGGTTTAAAAAAATATTCAGTGGTTTTTAGAATTGTTGATAACTTCATTTCCCCCCGTCTCCCTTTGGTAACTATGAGTGAAGATTCTAAGCCATATTAAAAGTAATTGGTCATTTGTAAACTCAACTGTACTGTAGTAAAGCTTGGTATATTTAAATATGCCAGACTCTAACAGCTGTTTGGAATCTGTCTAGAGTCAATACTGAACTTTGGTAAATGTTTCTCTTCAAGAGTTGGAACACAATCCACCCCTCCCCCACCCATGCAAGCCAGGATCTTTTCTTTTCTTTTCTTTTCTTTTCTTTTCTTTTCTTTTCTTTTCTTTTTACTAACTTTGATTGATGGAAACACTTGCTGGGAGCTGTTACTGACATTCTTTAAAAAAACAGGAAACATGAAATGTTATGATGGTGTTATGTCTATTTTTGAAAGTAAGGCTGTTAATGGTGCTGATGGGCTGAAATGAATTATAAAAGCAAGATTATTAAGTCTCTGCAAATTGCTAATTTATTTTTCTCACCTAATTTTGATGTATAGTGATTATAGGGACACACATCTTTGAAAACTAGTAAACTGCTGAGATATTTGCATATTGCAAAAAAAGTTTGATTAGACTTTATATTTAACATTTACCATAAAAAGCCTCCAAACCCTCTTGCTCTCCACTTTCATTTGTAAGCCTCTGAGCTAAGAGAAGATTTAGAAGAGTTTAATTGTCATAGATTTTTCTGTACAAGCAAAAGGTGGTCTTATTTTATGCATGGTAAGGATTATTTATCTGATATGGCTGTTAATTTTGCTCCCATGAGAATCATATTTGGGTTCATATTATTGAATGATGTATACTGAATATACTCACAATTTTATACATTGAAAGATTTGACTAAAAATTAACTATGGCTCTTGCATGTTTGAATAAGGCAGTGGAATAGCAAGCTTAAGTACACAGAATGCTGCCCATATTTTATTTGTGATTTTTCCCTTGAATTCCAAAAAAAAAATGGATGCAGTTTGGCCACACAATTGTTTCAACAGTTCGGAACAAACTTTGTACCCAATCCTGTAACTCCTTACTCACACGAGTTCTGTTTATTTCAACAAGATTACTCACATAAGTAGAGACCCAGTGTAAGGGTTTGCAGGGTTTGAGCCTTCAAAGGACTGAGCATCTTTTCTCTTTTCAAAGGGAGAATACAAATAGGATCTTAAGGGCAAATTCTCCCTTTGGTATGCAAGCATAGCTCCCATTACAAACAGTAGGGGTTACCTGCTTGTGTCCAAAGGAAGAAGGTATGCGAATTTGTAAAAATAGTTGTGGGAGCTGTGTGTTTGGGCACAAATAGAAAACTGTTTATGCCATGTACAATTATCAGTTTAAGGTGCACATTTACCTTGATTGCACATACCTGCAGATATTTTATGGGTACAGTTAGATATATGCACTTGAAAATGTGTCCATTAAGGTATTGACTAGTGATAAGTTACCATCAGGAGAATGGTGTGTAACTTTCTGAAGTATCATGGAATTCTCTTTGCTAACATAACACTGTTGGAGGTAATGTATATAATCACAAAGAGATTACAGATGCAAAGAGAGGAGAAAGAGCTTCCCACTGTGAGGGCCATAGGTGGTCCTGTGTGGAGTGCAGACACTGCTTCCTACTAATGCCTCTGCCATCAAGAAAGGGAGGACTGGGATAGGATTAGGATGGGGGAATGGCCTGGCCCTCTCCATCACACTAGACTGTGGAGCACAAGGATGAGCTCATACCACATATTAGAGGCTGGTGAAGCTGCTACTGCACTGTGTGCTCCCTAGGAGCCTGGGGGTGGGGGGTTGTGTGTGGTGGTGGTGGTGGTTTGAATCATGCAGCATTCCTTCTGGTGTCAAGTATCAGGATGTAGCCATGTTAATTTGTAGCCACAAAAACAACAAGGAGTCTGGTGGCACGTTTTTTACCCACGAAAGCTTATGTCCAAATAAATCTGTTAGTCTTTAAGGTGCCACCGGACTCCTTGTTGTTTTCATTCCTTCTGGGTCATCCACCAGGGCATAACCCCTCTGCGTGTCCCCCCCCCATTCCAGTGGCTGAATTATATGTATAACATGCTTTAATACAATTACCCGTATTCTGTTCTCATTCACATGGGTGTAAACTGAAAGCATTCAAGGATTCATTGGAGTTGCTCCAGGTTTGCACAGGTGTGAATGAGAGCAGAGTTTAGTACATTCATGCTAATACCTACTTAAAAGAGCTCTGCTCCTTGTGAGAAGAGGTAATTTAATTTTAGAATTCACTTAAGGCTTGATCCTGCTCCCATTCAATAAATGGAAAAGCTCCCATTAACTTTAATAGGATAGGATCAAGCCCTAATGGGCAGTTTTAAAGCTATTTAGGCACCTAGAGATGCAAATAGGTGCCTCCTGGAATTTTCAGAAGTACCGAGGCACTTAACTCCCATTGAGAATGAGGCACCTATGTGCTTTTGAAAATCTCACTAGGTGCCTATCTGCATCTTTTTAAGCACCTATATACTTTAAAAAATCTGGCCCTAAGAACCAAATCCTGGCCCAGCTGGAGTCAGTGGCAAAATTCCCCATTGAGTTTAATGGGAGCAGGATTTGACACTTAGCATAAAACAATGAAGTAGAGACTACATGGGAACCAGAAAGCACTTAGATTTTTTTCTTCATATATGAAACAAGTTTAAGATTTGTTAATTTTGCTGAAGTTCCATGGCAACATACATATCTGTTTTGCAGCTTATGAAATGTATTTTTGGAACTGTTGACTCACACACTTGCATATTTTTGCTGTACCAAGAGAATGTATTTCCTTTTGCTTTCAAGCAGCTATTCAGCATGACAATAAAAGCAGTTAGTTTCTGCATTGTATCATGTACGGTGCGGGTTTGTTTTCTAGAACAGTAACACCTGGGCTGAATATAGTTAATGGGGTTGCTGTATATTGCTTAGGTAATCATTGCTTGTGACAGTGGTGATACACAGTTGTGGAGAAAGTGCAATTCTTTCCATAGGTATAAAGCTTTTATTATAAGCCTGATGCAGGCTGAAAGGTAGATAACTGAGGCTGGAAATCAAAAATGCACTAGTGCTGTGTTTTGTCATGCCTTGCAATGGAAAGAATGCAAGTTTCCAGATTTTCAGGGAATCTTTTACTCAGGCTATACCTAAATGCACTTATTCTCAGGGGTAGATTCAGAGTTTGAAGTCCCCGTGGCGTAACATTCACAAAGAAGGGGGTGAGGGGTTGGCTGATTCACTTCAACCTCTGCCAACTGGATTCTGATTGAAACCCTGGTGGTATTTACTGTTGCCCTTCTCCAGAGGAAACTCCGAGCTGGTGGAGGGAAGTGCCATTCTGCGTCTCCCAGGTGTATCAGGACTAGATTTGGCCCACTGTAGTTGCAGCCAGTGAAAGATGATGATGATGATGCTTTTAATCTGAATCAACCATGAAAGTACTTCTAGATAAGTGAAGACTGTAAGATAATATGTAGCTGAGATCGTATTGCATGATCTATAGTTGTAATTTATTACACACTACACTAATCTTTTTCCTGGTGGTCAATGGCTAGCAGGGCAAAGCTTTTCCAGCAACCCCATTATAATTTAGAGTGTGGTACTGACTCCATGAAAGTGCCTCTGTCATCTGAGTTCTGTGACAATGAAGGAGTAATGTATCACTTAACAAAGGGAAGTGAACAATAGAAACTCCTATTATGAATATTCAGTGACATTACATGAATGACCTTTTCACACAAATTAAGTTGGTTAATCTTATACCTGTAATACAATGGTATGACATACTTTTCCCCCCAAAGCAAATCTGACTCTGCCACAGTGTGAGAGTTTGTGTTAGGTATGTCCATAAGTGGAAAGGTGGGTTGTGGGAGGGAAAGCCGTTGCAATTTTCAAAATTTTCTTTCATTTGGTTAAGAGATTTCCATCTGAAACTGCAGGGACTAAGTCATCAAGGGCCTATGAGGCAGTCTTAGCTCTAGCAAGCAGATGATTTCACAAGAATGGGCTTGCTCTAGAACAGGGGTAGGCAACCTTTCAGAAGTGGTGTGCTGAGTCTTCATTTATTCACTTCAATTTAAAGTTTCGCGTGCTGGTAATACATTTTAACATTTTTTTAGAAGGTGTCTCTCTCTAAGTCTATATTATATAACTAAACTATTGTATGTAAAGTAAACAAGGTTTTCAAAATGTTTAAGAAGCTTAATTTAAAATTAAATTAAAATGCTGATCTTACGCCGCCAGCCTGCTCAGCCCGCTGGGTGTGTGTGGGGGTTCAGGGCAGAGGGCTGCGTGTTGGGGGGGACTCGAGGTCAGGGCAGAGGGCTGGGGTGTGTGGAGGTGCAGGGCACAAGGCTGGGTGTGTGTGGGGGGTTCAGGGCAGAGGGATGGGGCTGTGGGGGTGCAGGGCAGAGGGATGGGTGTGTGTTGGGGTGGGGGGTGCAGGGCAGAGGGGTGGGGGGTGCGGGGCAGAAGGCTGGGGTTCTCCCAGCCCCCTGCCCTGAGCGGCTCATGGCAGGGGGCTGGGAGGGATATGACCTGTTCCACCCCCTTCCCCAAGGCCCGTCCCTACCTCTCTCTGCCTGCTCTATGGAGCAGCCAGCTCGCTGCGCTCAGCTCTGCTCCTCTGGGAGGAGGAGGGGCCGGAATGCACCACGCTGGGGGAAGAAGCGGGGGAGGAGGGAAGCTTGGCTGCC